>NW_027276222.1:0-42727 GCF_030028105.1 Mobula birostris
TGCCGTTTTTTTTATGCACATCTCATAACGTCCCCTCTTTCGCTGTGTATTCGTGCACCTCCCATAACATCCCCTATATCGCTGTGCCTTCGTGCACCTCCTATACCTTCCCTTATATCGCTGTGTTTTTGTGCACCTCTCATACCTCCCCCTATATCGCTGTGTTTTCACACACCTCTCGTAACGTCTCCTATATCGCTGTGTTTTAGTGCACCTCTCATAACTTCCCTAATATCGCTGCGTTTTCATGCACATCTCATCACGTCCCCTATATCGCTGTGTATTCACGCACCTCCCATAGCATCCCCTATATCGCTGTGCCTTGTGCACCTCTCATAGCTTCGCCAATATCGCTGTCTTTTCGCGCACATCCCATAGATTCACCTTTATCACTGCGTTATTGCTCACCTCTCATAGCTTCCCTGTATCGCCCTGTTTTTGCTCACCTCTCATAGCTTCCCCTATATCGCTGTGCCTTCGTACACTTCTCATACCTTCCCCTATATCGCTCTGTTTTTGCGCACCTCCTATACCTTTCCTTGTATCGCTGCGTTTCGTGCACCTCTCATACCTTCCCCTATATCGCTGTGTTTACATGCACATCTCATAACGTCCCCTATTTCGCTGTGTATTCGTGCACCTCCCATAACATTCCCTATATCGCTGTGCCTTCGCGCACCTCTTATACCTTCCCTTATATCGCTGTGTTTACATGCACATCTCATAACGCCGTATTTTCATGCACATCTCATAATCTCCCCCATATCGCTGGGTTTCCACGCATCTCTCATAACTTCCCCTATATCGCCCTGTTTTCGCGCTCCTCTCATACCTTCCCCTATATCACTGTGTTTTCACGCACCTCTCATAACTTTCCCTATATCGCTGTGTTTTTGAACACCTCTCATTGTTTCCCGTCTATCGCCGTGTACTCATGCACATCTCATACCGTCCCCTATATCGTTGTGTTTTTGTGCACCTCTCATACCTTCCTTAATATCACTGTGTTTTCGTGCACATCTCATCACGTTCCCTATATCGCTGTGTATTCACGCACCTCCCATAGCATCCCCTATATCGCTGTGCCTTGCGCACCTCTCATAGCTTCCCCTATATCGCTGTCTTTTCGCCCTCATCCCATAGGTTCACCTTTATCGCTGTGTTATTGCTCACCTCTCATAGCTTCCCCTATATCGCCGTGTTTTTTCTCACCTCTCATAGCTTCCCCCATATCGTCGTGTTTTCGCGCACCTCTCATGTCTTCACCAAGATCGCTATGTTTTTGCTCCTCTCATTACTTCCCCTATATCGCTGTGTTTTCTCGCACGTCTGATACATTCTCCCGTATCGCCGTGTTTTCGCTCACCTCTCATACCTTCCCCTATGTCACTGTGTTTTCGCGCACGTCCTTTAGAGTCCCCTATATCGCTGTGCTTTCGCGCAGCTCTCTTACCTTCCACTACATCGCCCTGTTTTTGCGCACATCCCATAGCTTCCACTATATTGCCCTGTTTTCGGGCACCTCTCATGTCTTCCCCTATATCGCTGTGTTTTCTCGCACCTCTAATGCATTCGCCTGTAACGCCAAGTTTTCGCGCACCTCTCCTACTTTCCCCTATATCGCCGTGTTTTCGCGCACCTCTCATAGCTTCCCATATATGGCCGTATTTTCATACACATCTCATACCGTCCCCTATATCACTGTGTTTTCGCGCACCTCCCATAGCATCCCCTATATCCCTGTGCCTTCGTGCACCTCTCGTACCTTTCCGTAAATCGCCGTGTTTTCCTGCACATCTCATAACGTCCCCTGTATCGCCGTACTTTTGCTCACCTCTCATAACTTCCTCTATATCGCCCTGTTTTCGCACACCTCTCATAACTTCCCCTATATCGCTGTGTTTTCGCACAACTCTCATGGTTTCCCGACTATCGCCGTTTATTCATTCACATCTCGTACCGTCGCCTATATCGCTGTGTTTTTCACACACCTCTCATACCTTTCCCTATATCGCTGTCTTTTTCACGCACATCGCATAGATTCACCTTTATCGCTGTGTTATTGCTCACATCTCATAGCTTCCCCTACATCGCCGTATAGTTATGCACATCTCATATCTTACCCTATATCGCCCTGTTTTCATGCTCCTCGCAGTCATTCACCTATATCGCTGTTTTCGTGCACCTCTCATACCTTCCCCCTATATCACTGCGTTTTTCACACACCTCTCATAACTTCTCCTATATTGCTGTGTTTTTGTGCACCTTTCATAACTTCCCTAATAATCGCTGCGTTTTCATTCACATCTCATCACGTCCCCTATATCGCTGTGTATTCACGCACCTACCGTACATCCCCTATATCCCTGTGCCTTGCGCACCTCTCATTCCTTCCCCTAAATCGCTGTCTTTTTGCGCACATCCCATGGATTCACTATCGCTGTGTTATTGCTCACCTCTCATAGCTTCCCCTGTATCGCCGTGTTTTTTCTCACCTCTCATAGCTTCCCCTATATTGCCATGTTTTTTGCTCACCTCTCATAACTTCCCCTATATCGCTGACTTTTCGCGCACATCCCATAGATTCACCATTATTGCTGCGTTATTGCTCATCTAACATAGCTTCCCCTGTATCGCCGTGTTTTTGCGCACCTCTCATAACTTCCCCTATATCGCCGTGTTGTTATGCAGATCTCATAACGTCCTCTATATCGCTGTGTATTCGCGCACCTCCCATAGCATCCCCTATATCGCTGTGCCTTCGTGCACCTCTCATACCTTCCCCTATATCGCCATGTTTTCGTGCACCTCTCATGTCGTCTCCTAGGTTGCTATGTTTTCACTCCTCTCAATACTTCCCCTATATCACTGTGTTTTCTTGCACATCTGATACATTCTCATATATTGCTGTATTTTTGCGCACCTCTCATAACTTCCCCTATATTGCTGTGCCTTCACATACCTCTCATAACTTCATCTATATCACCCTGTTTTCGAGCACCTTCCATACCTTCCCCCTATATCGCTGTGTTTTCATGCACCTCTCATACCTCCCCCTATATCGCTGTGCCTTTGCGCACCTCTCATACCTTCCCCTATATCGCTGACTTTTCGCGCACATCCCATAGATTCACCTTTATTGCTGTTTTATTGCTCTTCTGTCACAGCTTCCCCTGTAATCGCAGTGTTTTTTGTGCACCTCCCATAGCATCGCCTATATTGCTGTGCCTTCGCGCACCTCTCATACCTCTCCCCTATATCACCATGTTTTTCGTGCACCTCTCATACCTCCCCCAATATTGTTGTGTTTTCACGCACCTCTCATAACTTCTCCCATATCGCTGTATTTTTGTGCACCTCTCGTGGATTCCCCAATAATCGCCGTGTTTTTCATGCACGTCTGTTAATGTCCCCCTATATCGCTGGGTATTCGCGCACTTCCATAGCGTCCCCTATACAGCTGTGCTGTCGCTCACCTCTCATATCTTCCCCTATATCGCCCTGTTTTCGCACACCTCCCATACCTTCCCCCTATATCAGTGTCTTCACACACCTCTCATGGCTTCCCCAATATCGCTGTGTTTTCACGCAATTCTCATGTCTTCACCTATATCGCTGTGTTTTCCGCTCCTCTTATTAATTCCCCTATATCGCTCTGTGTTCTTGCACCTCTGATACATTCCCCTGTATCGCCGTGTTCTCGCACACCTCTCATATCTTCCCCTATATCACTGTGTTTTCGCGCACGTCCAATAGCGTCCCCTATATTGCTGTGTTTTCACACACCTCTGATACCCTTTCCCTATATCGCTGTCCTTTTCGCGCACATCGCATAGATTCACCCCTTATCGCTGTGTTATTGCTCACCTCTCATAGCTTCCCCTACATCGCCGTGTTTTTGCGCACCTCTCATAACTTCCCCTATATCGCCGTATTGTTATGCACATCTCATAACGTCCCCTATATCGCTGTGTATTCACGCACCTCCCATAGCATCCCCTATATCGCTGTGCGTTTGCGCACCTCTCATACCTTCCCCTATATCGCCGTTTTCACGCACCTCTCATACCTTCCCCTATATCGCTTTGTTTTCACACACCTCTCATAACTTCTCCTACATTGCTGTATTTTTGCGCACCTCTCATAACTTTCCCCTATATCTCTGTGTTTTTTGTGCACCTCTCATACCTTCCCCCTATATCACTGTGTTTTTCGCGCACGTCCCATAGCGTCCCCTATATCGCTATTGTTTTCGCGCACCTCTCATACGTTCCCCTATAACGCCCTGTTTTCGCGCACATCCCATAGCTTCCACTATATTGCCCTGTTTTCGCGGAAACTCTCATGTCCTCCCCTACATCACTCTGTTTTTCTCGCACTCTCTGATGCATTCCCCATGTAACGCCAAGTTTTCGCGCACCTCTCATACTTTCCCCTATATCGCCGTGTTTTCGTGTACCTCTCATAGCTTCCCCTATATCACCATGTTTTTATACACATCTCATACCGTCCCCCTATATCACTGTGTTTTCGCGCACCTCCCATAGCAGCCCCTATATAGCTGTGCCTTCGTGCACGTCTCATACCGTCCCCTATATCGCTGTCTTTTTGCGCACATCCCATAGCTTCACCTTTATCGCTGTGTTGTTGCTCATCTCTCATAGCTTCCCCTATATCGCCGTTTTTTCGCACACCTCGCATGTCTTCACCTCTATCGCTATGTTTTTCGCTCCAATCATTACTTCCCCTATATCGCTGTGTTTTCTCGCACCTCTGAAACAGTCCCCTGTATCACCATGCTTTCGCACACCTCTTATAATTTCTCCTATATCGCCGTGTTTCTCACAGAACTTTCATAACCTTCCCCTATATCGCTGTGTTTTCTCGCACCTCTGATGCATTCCCCTGTAATCCGCCGTGTTTTCGGGCACATCGCATAGCTTCCACTATATTGCCCTGCTTTTGTGCACCTCTCATGTCTTCTCCTATATCACTGTGTTTTCGCGCACCTCCCATAGCATCCCCTATATAGCAGTGCCTTCGCACACCTCTCTTGCCTTCCCCCTATATCGTCCTGTTTTCGCGCACTTTCCCATACATTCCCCCTATATCGCTGTGTTTTCATGCACCTCCCATAGCATCCCCTATATTGCTGTGCCTTCGCGCACCTCTATTACCTTCCCCTATATAGCCCTGTTTTCGCGCATACTCCCATACATTCCCCTATATCGCTGTGTTTTCATGCACCTCCCATAGCATCCCCTATATTGCTGTGCCTTCGCGCACCTCTATTACCTTCCCCTATATAGCCCTGTTTTCGCGCATCTCCCATACATTCCCCTATATCGCTGTGTTTTCGTGCACCTCTCATACCTCCCCATATATCGCTGTGTTTTCACGCACCTCTCATAACTTCTCCTATATCGCTGTATTTTTGTGCACCTCTCATGGCTTGCCCAATATCGTCGTGTTTTCCATGCACATCTCTTAACGTCCCCTATGTCGCTGTGTATTCGCGCACCTCCCATAGAGTACCCTATATCGCTGTTTTCTCGTCACCTCTCATACCTTCCCCATATCGCCCTGTTTTCGCGCACATTCCATAGCTTCCACTATATTGCCCTGTTTTCGCGCACCTTTCATGTCTTCCCCTACATCGCTGTGTTTTCTCGCACTTCTGATGCATTCCCATGTAACGCCAAGTTTTCGCGCACCTCTCATACTTTCCCCCTATATCACCGTGTTTTCACGTACCTCTCATAGCTTCCCCTATATCACCGTGTTTTTCATACACATCTCATACCGTCACCTATATCGCCCCTGTTTTCGCGCTCCTCCTATAATTTCCCTTATATCGCTGTGTTTTTCACGCACCTCTCATGGCTTCCCCAATACCGCCGTGTATTCGCGCTCGTCTCATACCGTCCCCTATATCGCTGTGTTTTTCGTGCACCTCTTATAATTTCCCCATATCGCCGTGTTCTCGCAGACCTCTCATACCTTCCCCTAAATCACTGTGTTTTTCACGTAGTTCCCATAGCGTTCCCTATATCGCTGTGTTTTCCTCGCACCTCTGATGCATTCCCCTGTATCTCCGTGTTGTCGCGCACATCCCATAGCTTCCACTATATTGCCCTGTTTTTTGCGCACCTCTCATGTCCTTCCCCTATTTCACTGTGTTTTTGCGCACCTCCCATAGCATCCCCTATATTGCTGTGCCTTCGCGCATCTCTCATAACTTCCCCTATATCGCCCGGTTTTTCGCGCACCATCCATACCTTCCCCCATATTGCTGTGTTTTTCGTGCACCTCTCATACCTCCCCCTATATCGCTGTGTTTTCACGCACCTCTCATAACTTCTCCTATATCGCTGTCTTTTCGCGCACATCCCATAGCTTCACCTTTATCGCTGTGTTATTGCTCACCTCTCATAGATTCCCCTATATCGCCATGATTTTGCTCACCCCCTCCATAGCTTCCCCCTATATCGCCGTGTTTTCGTGCACCTCTCATGTCTCCCCTACATCGCTGTGTTTTTGCTTCTCTCATAACTTCCCCTATATCGCTGTGTTTTCTCGCACCTCTGATGCATTCCCCCTGTATCGCCGTGTTTTTGCGCACCTCTCATACTTTCCCCTATATCACCGTGTTTTCACGCATCTCTCATTTCTTCCCCGATATCTCCATGTTTTTCATGCACATCTCATACAGTCCCCTATATCACTGTGCCTTCGCGCACCTCTCATACCTTCCCCTATATCGCTGTGTTTTCGCCGCACCTCCCATACCTTCCTCTAAATCGCTGTGTTTTCGTGTACCTCTCATACCTTCCCTTATATCGCTGTGTTTTCACGCACCTCTCATAACTTCCCCTGTATTGCTGTATTTTTGCACACCTCTCATAACTTCCCCTATATTGACGTGTATTTATGCACATCTCAAAAACGTCCCCTATATCGCTGTGTATTCGCGCACCTCCCATAGCATCCCCTATATCGCTGTGCCCTTCGCGCACCTCTCATACCTTCCCCTATATCGCCCTGTTTTTCGCACACATCCCATACCTTCCACTATATTACCATGTTTTCACGCACCTCTCATAACTTCTCCTATATCGCTGTAGTTTTGCGCACCTCTCATACCTTCCCCTATATCACTGTGTTTTCGCGCACCTCCCATTACCTTCCTCTATATCGCTGTGTTTTCACGCACCTCTCATAACTTCTCCTATATCGCTGTATTTTTGCGCACCTCTCATACCTTCCCCTATATCCGCCGTGTTTTCAATCACAATCTCATAACGTCCCCCATATTGCCTGTGTATTCGCGCACCTCCCATAGAATCCCCTATATCGCTGTGCCTTCGCGCACATCTCATACCTTCCCCCTATATCATCCTGTTTTCGCGCACCTCCCATACCTTCCCTTTTATCGTTGTGTTTTCGTGCACCTCTCATACCTTCCTCGAAATTGCTGTGTTTTCGCGCATCTCTCATGGCTTCCCCAATATTGCCTTGTATTCATGCACATCTCATACCGTCCCCTTATATCGCTGTGCTTTCGCGCACCTCCCATTACCTTCCTCTAAATCGCTGTGTTTTTCGTGCACCTCTCATACCTTCCCCTATATCGCCCTGTTTTCGCACACATCCCATAGCTTCCACTATATTGCCCTGTTTTCGCGCACCTCTCATGCCTTCCCCCTATTTCGCTCTGTTTTTCGCTCCTCTCATAACGTCCCCCTATATCGCTGTGTTTCCTTGCACCTCTGATGCATTCCTCTGTATTGTCGCGTTTTTGCGCACCTCTCATACTTTTCCCCTATATAGCCGTGTTTTTGCGCATCTCTCATGGCATCCCCGATATCGCCCGTGTTTCATGCATATTTCATACATTCCCCCTATATCGCTATGTTTTCGCGCACATCCCCATAGCTTCCGCTACATCGCTGTGTTTTCGCACACCTCTCATGCCTTCACCTATATCGCTGTCTTTTCGCACCCTGATATAGCTTCACCTTTATTGCTGTGTTTTTGCGCACCTCTCATAGCTTCCACTATATCGCCGTGTTTTCGCGGACATCTGATGTCTTCCCTCTATATCGCTGTGTTTTCGCTGCTCTCATAACTTCCCCCTATATCACTGTGTTTTCCTCGCACCTCTGATGCATTCCCCTGTATTGCGATGTTTTCCGCGCACCTCTCATACCTTCCCCAATTATCGCCCTGTTTTCGCTCACCTCCCATACCTTCCCATATATCGCTGTGTTTTTGCACACCTCTCATGGAATCCCCAATATCGCCATGTATTCATGCACATCTCATACCATCCCCTATACCACTGTGTTTTCGCGCACCTCTCATACCTTCCCCTATATCGCTGTGTTTTCACGCACCTCTTTTAACTTCCCCTATATCGCCGTGTTTCTGCGCACCTCTCATAACTTACCCTATATCGCCGTGTTGTTATGCACATCTCATAACGTCCTCTATATCGCTGTGTATTCGCGCACATCCCATAGCTTCTGTATTCGCGCACATCCCATAGCTTCCCTTATATCACTGTGCCTTCGCGCACCTCTCAAACCTTCCCAAATATCGCCCTGTTTTCGCGCACCTCCCATTCCTTCACCTATATCGCTGTTTTCGTGCACCTCTCATGCATTTCCGTATACCGCTGTGTTTTTGCACACCTCTCATACATTCCCCAATATCACCGTGTTTTCACGCACCTCTCATAACCTCCCCTCTATCGCCCTGTTTTCGCGCTCCTCTCAGAGCTTCCCCTATATCACTGTGTTTTCACGCAGCTCTCATACCTTCCCCTATATCGCCGTATTTTTGCACACCTCTCATGGCTTCCCCAATATAGCCGTGTTTTCATGCACATCTCATAACGTCCCATATATCTCTGTGTATTCACGCACCTCCCTTAGCATCCCCTATATCGCTGTGCCTTCGCGCATCGCTCATACCTTCCCCTATATCGCCCTGTATCCCGTGCACCTCCCATGGCTTCGCCTACATCGCTGTGTTTTTGTGCACCTCTCATACCTTCCCCTATATCGCCGTCGTTTCGCGCACCTCTCATTTCTTCACCTATATCGCTGTGTTTCCGCTCCTCTCATTACTTCCCCCATATCGCTTTTGTGTTCTCGCACTTCTGACACAGTTCCCTGTATCAACATGTTTTCGCGCACCTCTCATAATTTCACCTATATCGCCGTGCTCTCTCACACCTCTCATATCTTCCCCTATATCACTGTGTTTTCGCGCATGTCCAATAGCGTCCCCTATATCGCTCTGCTTTCACGCACCTCTCATGTCTTCCCCTATATCACTGTGTTTTCGTGCATCTCCCATACCATCTCCTATATTGCTGTGTTTCGCGCACCTCCCATACCTTCCCCTTTATCGCTGTGTTTTCGTGTACCTCTCATACCTCCCCTTATATCGCTGTTTTCACGCACCTCTCATAACTTCCCCTGTATTGCTGTATTTTTGCGCACCTCTCATAACTTCCCCTATATTGCCGTGTTTTTATGCACATCTCATAACGTCCCCTATATCGCTGTGTATTCGCGCACCTCCCATAGCATCCCCTATATCGCTGTGCCTTCGCGCACCTCTCATACCTTCCCCTATATCGCCCTGTTTTTGCACACGTCCCATACCTTCCACTATATAACCCTGTTTTTTGCACACCTCTCATGTCTTCCACTACATCGCTGTGTTTTCTGGCACCTCTGATGCATTCCCCTGTAACGCCAAGTTTTCGCGCACCTCTCATACTTTCCCCTATATCGCCGTGTTTACGCGCACCTCTCATACCTGCCCCAAAATCGCCATGTTTTTATGCACATCTCATACCGTCTCCTATATCGCTGTGTTTTTGCGCACCTCCCATAGCATCCCCTATATCGCTGTGCCTTCGTGCACCTCTCATACGTTCCCCTATATCGCCCTGTTTTCACGCATCTCCTATACCTTCCCTTATATCACTGCGTTTTTGTGCAGCTTTCATACCTTCCCCTATATCGCTGTGTTTTCGCACACCTCTCATAACTTCTCCTATATCGCTGTGTTTCTGTGCACCTCTCATAACTTCCCTAATATCGCTGCATTTTCATGCACATCTCATCACGTCCCCTATATCGGTGTGTATTCTCGCACCTCCCATTGCATCCCCTATATCGCTGTGCCCTGCGCACCTCTCACACCTTCCCCTATATCGCTGTCTTTTCGCGCACATCCCATAGATTCACCTTTATCGCTGTGTTATTGCTCACCTCTCATAGCTTCCCCTGTATTGCCCTGTTTTCGCACACCTCTCATAGCTTCCCCTTTATCGTCGTGTTTTCGCGCACCTCTCCTGTCTCCCCCTATATCACTGTGTTTTTGCGCACCTTCCATAGCATCCCCTATATTGCTGTGCCTTCGCATACCTCCATTAACATCATCTATATCACCCTGTTTTCGAGCACCTTACATACCTTCCCCTATATCACTGTGTTTTCACACACCTCTCATAACTTCTCCTATATCACTGTGTTTTTTTTTTTCACCTCTCGTACCTTCCCTAATATCGCTGCATTTCCATGCACATCTCATCACGTCCCCTATATCGCTGTGTATTCACGCACATCCCATAGCATCCCCTATATCGCTGTGCCTTGTGCACCTCTCATACCTTCCCCTTTATCGCTGTCTTTCTGCGCACATCCCATAGATTCACCTTTATCGCTGTGTTATTGCTCACCTCTCATAGCTTCCCCTGTATCACCGTGCTTTTGCTCACCTCTCATAGATTCCCCTATATCGCCCTGTTTTCGTGCACCTCCCATACCTTCCCCAATATCGTTGTGTTTTCATGCTCCTCTCATACCCTCCCCTATATCGCTGTGTTTTCACGCACCTCTCTTAACTTTTCCTATATTGCTGTGTTTTTGTACACCTCTCATACCTTCCCCTACATCGCTGTGTTTTCAGGCACCTCTCATGACTTCCCCAATATCGCCGTGTATTCATGCATATCTCATACCGTCCCCTATATCGCTGTGTTTTCGCGCACCTCTCATAGCTTCGCCTACATCGCTGTTTTCGCGCACATCCATAGATTCAGCTTTATCGCTGTGTTTTTGCTCACCTCTCATACCTTCCCCTATATCACCTTGTTTTTGCGCACATCCCATAGCTTCCATTATATTGCCCTGTTTTTGCGCACCTCTCATGTCTTCCCCTACATCGCTGTGTTTTCTCGCACCTCTGATGCATTTGCCTGTAATGCCAAGTTTTCGCGCACCTCTCATACTTTCCCCTATATCGCCGTGTTTTCGCGCACCTCTCATAGCTTCCCATATATCGCCGTCTTTTCATACACATCTCATACCGTCCCCATATCACTGTGTTTTCGCGTACCTCCCATAGCATCCCCTATATCGCTGTGCCTTCGTGCACTTCTCATACCTTCCCCTATATCGCCGTGTTTTCATGCACATCTCATAACGTCCCCTATATTGCTGGGTTTTCACGCACCTCTCATAACTTCCCCTATATCTCCCTGTTTTTGCGCACCTCTCATAACTTCCCCTATATCGCTGTGTTTTCGCACACCTCTCATGGATTCTCGACTATCGCCGTGTATTCATGCACATCTCATACCTTCCCCTATATCGATGTCTTTTCGCACACATCCCATAGATTCACCTTTATCACTGTGTTATTGCTCACCTCTCATAGCTTCCCCTACATCGCCGTGTTTTTGCGCACCTCTCATAACTTCCCCTATATCGCTGTATTGTTATGCACATCTCATAACGTCCACTATATCGCTGTGTATTCGCGCACCTCCCATAGCATCCCCTATATCGCTGTGCCTTCGCGCACCTCTCATACCTTCCCCTATATCGCCCTGTTTTCGCGCACATCCCATTCCTTCACCTATATCGCTGTGTTTTTGCGCACCTCTGAAACCTTCCCTAATATCGCTGCGTTTTCATGCACATCTCATCACGTCCCCTATATCGCTGTGTATTCACGCACCTCCCATAGCATCCCCTATATCGCTGTGCCTTGCGCACCTCTCATACCTTCCCCTATATCGCTGTCTTTTCGCGTACATCCCATAGATTCACCTTTATCGCTGTGTTTTTGCTCACCTCTCACAGCTTCCCCTGTATCGCCGTCTTTTTGCTCACCTCTCATAGCTTCCCCTATATCGCTGTGTTATCGCGCACCTCTTCTGTCTTCCCCTATATCATTGTGTTTTCGCGCACCTTCCATAGCATCCCCTATATTGCTGTGCCTTCGCATACCTCCATTAACTTCATCTATATCACCCTGTTTTCGAGCACCTTCCATACCTTCCCCTATATCGCTGTGTTTTCGTGCACCTCTCATACCTCCCCCTATATCGCTGTGCCTTGCGCACTTCTCATACCTTCCCCTATATTGCTGTCTTTTCGCGCACATCCCATAGATTCATCTTTATCGCTGTTTTATTGCTCACCTCTCATAGCTTCCCCTGTATCGCCGTGTTTTTAGCACCTCTCATAACTTCCCCTATATCGCCGTGTTGTTATGCACATCTCATAACGTCCCCTATATCGCTGTGTATTCGCGCACCTCCCATAGCATCCCCTATATCGCTGTGTCTTCGCGCACCTCTCATACCTTCCCCTATACGCCCTGTTTTCACGCACCTACCATTCCTTCACCTATATCGCCCTGTTTTCGCGCACCTCCTATACCTTCCCTTATATCGCTGCGTTTTCGTGTACCTCTCATACCTCCCCCAATATCGTTGTGTTTTCACGCACCTCTCATAAATTCTCCTATATTGCTGTATTTTTGCGCACCTCTCATAACTTCCCCTATATCGCCGTGTTTTTATGCACATCTCATAACGTCCCCTATATCGCTCTGTATTTGTGCACCTCCCATTTTTCCCCTATATCGCTGTGTTTTCGTGCTCCTGTCATAACTTCCCTAATATCGCTGCATTTTCATGCACATCTCATCACGTCCCCTATATCGGTGTGTATTCTCGCACCTCCCATTGCATCCCCTATATCGCAGTGCCCTGCGCACCTCTCATACCTTCCCCTATATCGCTGTCTTTTCGCGCACATCCCATAGATTTACCTTTATCGCTGTGTTATTGCTCACCTCTCATAGCTTCCCCTGTATTGCCCTGTTTTCGCACACCTCTCATAGCTTCCCCTTTATCGTCGTGTTTTCGCGCACCTCTCCTGTCTCCCCCTATATCACTGTGTTTTTGCGCACCTTCCATAGCATCCCCTATATTGCTGTGCCTTCGCATACCTCCATTAACTTCATCTATATCACCCTGTTTTCGAGCACCTTACATACCTTCCCCTACATCGCTGTGTTTTTGTGCACCTCTCATACCTCACACTATATCGCTGTGCCTTGCGCACCTCTCATACCTTCCCCTATATCGCTGTGTTTTCACACACCTCTCATAACTTCTCCTATATCACTGTTTTTTTTTTCACCTCTCGTACCTTCCCTAATATCGCTGCATTTCCATGCACATCTAATCACGTCCCCTATATCGCTGTGTATTCACGCACATCCCATAGCATCCCCTATATCGCTGTGCCTTGTGCACCTCTCATACCTTCCCCTATATCGCTGTCTTTCTGCGCACATCCCATAGATTCACCTTTATCGCTGTGTTATTGCTCACCTCTCATAGCTTCCCCTGTATCACCGTGCTTTTGCTCACCTCTCATAGATTCCCCTATATCGCCCTGTTTTCATGCACCTCCCATACCTTCCCCAATATCGTTGTGTTTTCATGCTCCTCTCATGCCCTCCCCTATATCGCTGTGTTTTCACGCACCTCTCTTAACTTTTCCTATATTGCTGTATTTTTGCGCACTTCTCATAACTTCCCCTATATCGCCGTGTTTTTATGCACATCTCATAACGTCCCCTATATCGCTGTGTTTTCGAGCACCTCCCATTCCTTCCCGTGTATATCTCTGTGTTTTCGTGCACCTTTCATACCTTCCCCTATATCGCTGTTTTCGCACACCTCTCATAACTTCTCCTATATCACTGTGTTTTTGTGCACCTCTCATACCTCACACTATATCGCTGTGCCTTGCGCACCTCTCATACCTTCCCCTATATCGCTGTGTTTTCACGCACCTCTCTTAACTTTTCCTATATTGCTGTATTTTTGCGCACTTCTCATAACTTCCCCTATATCGCCGTGTTTTTATGCACATCTCATAACGTCCCCTATATCGCTGTGTTTTCGAGCACCTCCCATTCCTTCCCGTGTATATCTCTGTGTTTTCGTGCACCTTTCATACCTTCCCCTATATCGCTGTGTTTTCATGCTCCTCTCATGCCCTCCCCTATATCGCTGTGTTTTCACGCACCTCTCTTAACTTTTCCTATATTGCTGTATTTTTGCGCACTTCTCATAACGTCCCCTATATCGCTGTGTTTTCGAGCACCTCCCATTCCTTCCCGTGTATATCTCTGTGTTTTCGTGCACCTTTCATACCTTCCCCTATATCGCTGTTTTCGCACACCTCTCATAACTTCTATATCACTGTGTTTTTCTACACCTCTCATACCTTTCCTAATATCGCTGCGTTTTCATGCACATCTCATCACGTCCCGTATATCGCTGTGTTTTCACGCACCTCTCATAGCTTCCCCTATATCGCTGTCTTTTCGCGCACATCCCATAGATTCAGCTTTATCGCTGTGTTTTTGCTCACCTCTCATACCTTCCCCTATATCACCTTGTTTTTGCGCACATCCCATAGCTTCCATTATATTGCCCTGTTTTTGCGCACCTCTCATGTCTTCCCCTACATCGCTGTGTTTTCTCGCACCTCTGATGCATTTGCCTGTAATGCCAAGTTTTCGCGCACCTCTCATACTTTCCCCTATATCGCCGTGTTTTCGCGCACTTCTCATAGCTTCCCATATATCGCTGTGTTTTCATACACATCTCATAACGTCCCCTATATCACTGTGTTTTCGCGTACCTCCCATAGCATCCCCTATATCGCTGTGCCTTCGTGCACTGCTCATACCTTCCCCTATATCGCCGTGTTTTCATGCACATCTCATAACGTCCCCTATATTGCTGGGTTTTCACGCACCTCTCATAACTTCCCCTATATCTCCCTGTTTTTGCGCACCTCTCATAACTTCCCCTATATCGCTGTGTTTTCGCACACCTCTCATGGATTCTCGACTATCGCCGTGTATTCATGCACATCTCATACCTTCCCCTATATCGATGTCTTTTCGCACACATCCCATAGATTCACCTTTATCACTGTGTTATTGCTCACCTCTCATAGCTTCCCCTACATCGCCGTGTTTTTGCGCACCTCTCATAACTTCCCCTATATCGCTGTATTGTTATGCACATCTGATAATGTCCCCTATATCGCTGTGAATTCGCGCACCTCCCATAGCATCCCCTATATCGCTGTGCCTTCGCGCACCTCTCATACCTTCCCCTATATCGCCCTGTTTTCGCGCACCTCCCATTCCTTCACCTATATCGCTGTGTTTTTGCGCACCTCTGATACCTTCCCTAATATCGCTGCGTTTTCATGCACATCTCATCACGTCCCCTATATCGCTGTGTATTCACGCACCTCCCATAGCATCCCCTATATCGCTGTGCCTTGCGCACCTCTCATACCTTCCCGTATATCGCTGTCTTTTCGCGCACATCCCATAGATTCACCTTTATCGCTGTGTTTTTGCTCACCTCTCATAGCTTCCCCTGTATCGTCGTCTTTTTGCTCACCTCTCATAGCTTCCCCTATATCGCTGTGTTATCGCGCACCTCTTCTGTCTTCCCCTATATCATTGTGTTTTCGCGCACCTTCCATAGCATCCCCTATATTGCTGTGCCTTCGCATACCTCCATTAACTTCATCTATATCACCCTGTTTTCGAGCACCTTCCATACCTTCCCCTATATCGCTGTGTTTTCGTGCACCTCTCATACCTCCCCCTATATCGCTGTGCCTTGCGCACTTCTCATACCTTCCCCTATATTGCTGTCTTTTCGCGCACATCCCATAGATTCATCTTTATCGCTGTTTTATTGCTCACCTCTCATAGCTTCCCCTGTATCGCCGTGTTTTTAGCACCTCTCATAACTTCCCCTATATCGCCGTGTTGTTATGCACATCTCATAACGTCCCCTATATCGCTGTGTATTCACGCACCTCCCATAGCATCCCCTATATCGCTGTGTCTTCGCGCACCTCTCATACCTTCCCCTATACGTCCTGTTTTCACGCACCTCCCATTCCTTCACCTATATCGTCCCGTTTTCGCGCACCTTTATACCTTCCCTTATATCGCTGCGTTTTCGTGTACCTCTCATACCTCCCCCAATATCGTTGTGTTTTCACGCACCTCTCATAAATTCTCCTATATTGCTGTATTTTGCGCACCTCTCATAACTTCCCCTATATCGCCGTGTTTTTATGCACATCTCATAATGTCCCCTATATCGCTCTGTATTTGTGCTCCTCCCATTTTTCCCCTATATCGCTGTGTTTTCGTGCTCCTGTCATAACTTCCCTAATATCGCTGCATTTTCATGCACATCTCATCACGTCCCCTATATCGGTGTGTATTCTCGCACCTCCCATTGCATCCCCTATATCGCTGTGCCCTGCGCACCTCTCACACCTTCCCCTTATATCGCTGTCTTTTCGCGCACATCCCATAGATTCACCTTTATCGCTGTGTTATTGCTCACCTCTCATAGCTTCCCCTGTATTGCCCTGTTTTCGCACACCTCTCATAGCTTCCCCTTTATCGTCGTGTTTTCGCGCACCTCTCCTGTCTCCCCCTATATCACTGTGTTGCACCTTCCATAGCATCCCCTATATTGCTGTGCCTTCGCATACCTCCATTAACATCATCTATATCACCCTGTTTTCGAGCACCTTACATACCTTCCCCTACATCGCTGTGTTTTTGTGCACCTCTCATACCTTCCCCTATATCACTGTGTTTTCACACACCTCTCATAACTTCTCCTATATCACTGTGTTTTTTTTTTCCACCTCTCGTAACCTTCCCGAATATCGCTGCATTTCCATGCACATCTCATCACGTCCCCTATATCGCTGTGTATTCACGCACATCCCATAGCATCCCCTATATCGCTGTGCCTTGTGCACCTCTCATACCTTCCCCTTTATCGCTGTCTTTCTGCGCACATCCCATAGATTCACCTTTATCGCTGTGTTATTGCTCACCTCTCATAGCTTCCCCTGTATCACCGTGCTTTTGCTCACCTCTCATAGATTCCCCTATATCGCCCTGTTTTCGTGCACCTCCCATACCTTCCCCAATATCGTTGTGTTTTCATGCTCCTCTCATACCCTCCCCTATATCGCTGTGTTTTCACGCCACCTCTCTTAACTTTTCCTATATTGCTGTGTTTTTGTACACCTCTCATACCTTCCCCTACATCGCTGTGTTTTCAGGCACCTCTCATTGACTTCCCCAATATCGCCCGTGTATTCGATGCATATCTCATACCGTCCCTATATCGCTGTGTTTTCGCGCACCTCTCATAGCTTCGCCTACATCGCTGTTTTCGCGCACATCCCATAGCTTCACCTTGATCGCTGTGTTATTGCTCACCTCTCATAGCTTACCCTATATCGTCGTGTTTTCACGCACCTTGCATGTCTTCACCTATATCACTATGTTTTCGCTCCTATCATTACTTCCCTATATCGTTGTGTTTTCCTCGCACCTCTGATACATTCTCCAGTATTGCCATGTTTTCGCGCACCTCTTACAATTTCCCCTATATCGCCGGGTTCACGCACACCTCTCATACCTTCCCCTATATCACTGTTTTTTTGCGCATGTCCCATAGCTTCCCCTATATCGCTGTGTTTTCGCGCACCTCTCATACCTTCCCCTTTATCGCTGTCTTTCTGCGCACATCCCATAGATTCACCTTTATCGCTGTGTATTGCTCACCTCTCATAGCTTCCCCTGTATCACCGTGCTTTTGCTCACCTCTCATAGATTCCCTATATCGCCCTGTTTTCGTGCACCTCCCATACCTTCCCCAATATCGTTGTGTTTTCATGCTCCTCTCATACCCTCCCCTATATCGCTGTGTTTTCACGCACACTCTCTTAACTTTTCCTATATTGCTGTGTTTTTGTACACCTCTCATAACTTCCCTACATCGCTGTGTTTTCAGGCACCTCTCATGACTTCCCCAATATCGCCGTGTATTCATGCATATCTCATACGGTCCCCTATATCGCTGTGTTTTCGCGCACCTCTCATAGCTTCGCCTACATCGCTGTTTTCGCGCACATCCCATAGCTTCACCTTGATCGCTGTGTTATTGCTCACCTCTCATAGCTTACCCTATATCCGTCGTGTTTTCACGCACCTTGCATGTCTTCACCTATATCACTATGTTTTCGCTCCTATCATTACTTCCCCTATATCGTTGTGTTTTCTCGCACCTCTGATACATTCTCCAGTATTGCCATGTTTTCGCGCACCTCTTACAATTTCCCCTATATCGCCGGGTTCACGCACACCTCTCATACCTTCCCCTATATCACTGTTTTTTTGCGCATGTCCCATAGCTTCCCCTATATCGCTGTGTTTTCGCGCACCTCTCATACCTTCCCCAATATCACCCTGTTATCACGCACATCGCCTAGCCTCAATATATATTGCCCTGTTTTCGCGCACCTCTCATGTCTTCCACTATATCACTGTGTTTTCGCGCCACCTCCCATAGCATCCCTTATATTGCTGTGTCCTTCACGCACCTCTCATACCTTCCTCTATATCGCCCTGTGTTCGCGCACCTTCCATACCTTTCCCTATATCGCTGTTTTCATGCACCTCTCATACCTCCCCCTGTATCGCTGTGTTTTCACGCACCTCTCATAATTTCTCCTATATCGCCATATTTTTGCGCACCACTCATGGCTTCCCCAATATCGCCGTGTTTTCATGCACATCTCTTAATGTCCCCATATATGCTGTGTATTCGCGCACCTTCCGTAGCATCCCATATATGGCTGTGACTTCGCGCTCCTCTCATACCTTCCCCCATGTTGCCCTGTCTTCGCACACCTCCCATAGCGTCGCCTATATCGCTGTGTTTTCGCTCACCTTTCATACCTTCCCCTATATCGCCCTGTTTTCATGCACATCCCATAGCTTCCCACTATATTGCCCTGTTTTCTCAGCACCTCTCATGTATTCCACTACATCGCTGTGTTTTCACGCACCTCTCATACGTCCCCCTATATCGCCGTGTTTTTATGCACATCTCATTCGGTCCCCTATATCACTGTGTTTTCGCGCACCTCCCATAGCATCCCCTATATCGCTGTGCCTTCGCGCACCTCTCATACCTTCCACAATATCGCCCTGTTTTGGCGCAGCTCCCATACCTTCCCCTATATCGCAGTGTTTTTGTGCACCTCTCATACCTTCCCTAATATCGCCCTGTTTTCGCGCATCTCCCAGACCTTCCCTTGTATCGCTGCATTTTCGTGCACCTCTCATACCTTCCCGTATATAGCCCAGTTTTCGCGCACCTCCTATACCTTCCCTTGTATCACTGCATTTTCGTGCACCTCTCATACCTTCCCCTATATCGCTCTGTTTTAATGCACATCTCATAACGTCCCCTATTTCGCTGTGTATTCGTGCACCTCCCATAACATTCCCTATATCGCTCTGCCTTCACGCACCTCTCATACCTTCCCCTATATTACCGTCTTTTCATGCACATCTCATAACGTCCCCTATATTGCTGGGTTTTCACGCACCTCTCATAACTTCCCCTATATCGTCCTGTTTTCACACTTCTCTCATACCTTCACCTATATCACTGTGTTTTCACGCACCTCTCATAACTTCCCCTACATGGCTGTGTTTTCGCACACCTCTCATGGTTTCCCGTCTATCGCCGTGTATTCATACACATCTCATACAGTCCCGTATATCGCTGTGTTTTCACACACCTCTCATAACTTCTCCTATATCGCTGTGTTTTTGTGCACCTCTCATACCTTCCCTAATATCGCTGCGTTTTCATGCACATCTCATCACGTCCCCTTTATCGCTGTGTATTCACGCACCTCCCATAGCATCCCCTATATCGCTGTGCATTGCGCACCTCTCATACCTTCCTCTATATCGCTGTCTTTTCACGCACATCCCATAGATTCACCTTTATCGCTGTGTTATTGCTCACCTCTCATAGCTTCCCCTGTATCGCCGTGTTTTTGCTCACCTCTCATAGCTTCCCCTATATCGCCGTGTTTTCGTGCACCTCTCATGTCTTCACCGAGATCGCTATGTTTTCGCTCCTCTGATTACTTCCACTATATCGCTGTGTTTACTCGCACATCTGATACATTCTCCCGTATCGCCGTGCTTTCGCGCACCTCTCATAATTTCCCCTATCTCGCCGTGTTCTCGCACATCTCTCATACCTTCCCCTATATCACTGTGTTTTCGCGCATGTCCCATAGCGTCCCCTATATCGCTGTGCTTTCGCGCACCTCTCATACCTTCCCCTATATCACCCTGTTTTTGTGCACATCCCATAGATTTCACTATATTGCCCTGTTTTTGCGCACCTCTCATGTATTCCACTACATCGCTGTCTTTTCTCGCACCTCTGATGCATTTGCCTGTAATGCCAAGTTTTCGCGCACCTCTCATACTTTCCCCTATATCGCCGTGTTTTCGCGCACCTCTCATAGCTTCCCATATATCGCCGTGTTTTCATACACATCTCATACCGTCCCCTATATCACTGTGTTTTCGCGCACCTCCCATAGCATCCCCTATATCGCTGTGCCTTCGTGCACTTCTCATACCTTCCCATATATCGCCGTGTTTTCATGCACATCTCATAACGTCCCCTATATTGCTGGGTTTTCACGCACCTCTCATAACTTCCCCTATATCTCCCTGTTGTTGCGCACCTCTCATAACTTCCCCTATATCGCTGTGTTTTCGCACACCTCTCATGGATTCTCGACTATTGCCGTGTATTCATGCACATCTCATACCGTCCCCTATATCGCTGTGTTTTCGCACACCTCCCATAGCATCCCCTATATCACTGTGCCTTCGTGCACTTCTCATACCTTCCCCTATATCGCCCTGTTTTCGCACACCTCCCATACCGTCCCCTATATCGCTGTATTTTCTCACACCTCTCATACCTTCCCCTATATCGCCGTGTTGTTATGCACATCTCATAACATCCCCTATATCGCTGTGTATTCGTGCACCTCCCATAGCATCCCTTATATCGCTGCGTTTTCGTGCTCCTCTCATACCTTCCCCTATATTGCCCTGTTTTCGCGCAACTCCTATACCTTCCCTTATATCGCTGCGTTTTTATGTACCTCTCATACCTCCCCGAATATCGTTGTGTTTTCACGCACCTCTCATAAATTCTCCTATATTGCTGTATTTTTGCGCACCTCTCATAGCGTCCCCTATATTGCTCTGTATTTGTGCACCTCCCATTCCTTCCCCTATATCGCTGTGTTTTCGTGCTCCTGTCATAACTTCCCTAATATCGCTGCGTTTTCATGCACATCTCATCACGTCCCCTATATCGCTGTGTATTCTCGCACCTCCCATAGCATCCCCTATATCGCTGTGCCTTGCGCACCTCTCATACATTCCCCTATATCGCTGTCTTTTCACGCATATCCCATAGATTCACCTTTATCGCTGTGTTATTGCTCACCCCTCATAGCTTCCCCTGTATTGCCGTTTTTGCTCACCTCTCATAGCTTCCCCTGTATCGTCGTGTTTTCGCGCACCTCTCCTGTCTCCCCCTATATCACTGTGTTTTCGCGCACCTTCCATAGAATCCCCTATATTGCTGTGCCTTCGCATACCTCCATTAACTTCATCTATATCACCCTGTTTTCGAGCACCTTACATACCTTCCCCTATATCGCTGTGTTTTTGTGCACCTCTCATACCTCACCCTATATCGCCGTGCCTTGCGCACCTCTCATACCTTCCCCTATATCACCGTTTTCACGCACCTCCCATTCCTTCACCTATATTGCTGTTCTCGTACACCTCTCATACCTTCCCCTATATCGCTGTGTTTTCACACACCTCTCATACCTTCCCTAATATCGCTGCATTTTCATGCACATCTCATCACGTCTCCTATATCGCTGTGTATTCACCCACATCCCATAGCATCCCCTATATCGCTGTGCCTTGCGCACCTCTCATACATTCTCCTATATCGCTGTCTTTCTGCGTACATCCCATAGATTCACCTTTATCGCTGTGTTATTGCTCACCTCTCATAGCTTCCCCTGTATCACCGTGTTTTTGCTCACCTCTCATAGATTCCCCTATATCGCCCTGTTTTCGTGCACCTCCCATACCTTCCCCGATATCGTTGTGTTTTCGTGCTCCTCTGATACCTTCCCCTATATCGCTGTGTTTTCACGCACCTCTCTTAACTTTTCCTATATTGCTGTGTTTTTGTACACCTCTCATACCTTCCCCTATATCGCTGTGTTTTCAGGCACCTCTCATGGCTTCCCCAATATCGCCGAGTATTCATGCATATCTCATACCGTCCCCTATATCACTGTGTTTTCGCGCACCTCTCATAGCTTCGCCTACATCGCTGTTTTCGGGCACATCCCACAGCTTCACCTTGATCGCTGTGTTATTGCTCACCTCTCATAGCTTACCCTATATCGTCGTGTTTTCTCGCACCTCTGATACATTCTCCTGTATTGCCATGTTTTCGCGCACCTCTTACAATTTCCCCTATATCACCGTGTTCACGCACACCTCTCATACCTTCCCCTATATCACTGTTTTTTTGCGCATGTCCCATAGCTTCCCCTATATCGCTGTGTTTTCGCGCACCTCTGATACATTCCCCTGTATCACCCTGTTATCACGCACATCGCCTAGCTTCCACTATATTGCCCCGTTTTCGCGCACCTCTCATGTCTTCCCCTATATCACTGTGTTTTTGCACACCTCCCATAGCATACCCTATATTGCTGTGCCTTCACACACCTCTCATACGTTCCTCTATATCGCCTTGTTTTCGAGCACCTCCCATACCTTCCCCTTATCGCTGTGCTTTCGTGTACCTCTCATACCTTCCCCTATATCACTGTGTTTTCGTGCACGCCCTTTAGCGTCCCCTATATCGCTGTGTTTTCGCGCACCTCTCATACCTTCCACTACTTTGCTGTGTTTTCTGGCACCTCTGATGCATTCCCATGGAACGCCAAGTTTTCGCGCACCTCTCATACTTTCCCCTATATCGCCGTGTTTACGCGCACCTCTCATACCTCCCCGTATATCGCCATGTTTTTATGCACATCTCATACCGTCTCCAATATCACTGTGTTTTCGCGCACCTCCCATAGCATCCCCTATATCGCTGTGCCTTTGTGCACCTCTCATACCTTCCCCTATATTGCACTGTTTTCGCGCACCTCCTATACCTTCCCTTATATCGCTGCGTTTTCGTGCACCTCTCATACCTTCCACTATATCGCTGTGTTTTCATGCACATCTCATAACGTCCCCTATTTCGCTGTGTATTCGTGCACCTCACATAACATCCCCTATTTCTCTGTGCCTTCGCGCACCTCTCATACCTTCCCCTATATCGCCGTGTTTTCATGCACATCTCATAACGACCCCTATTTCGCTGTGTATTCGTGCACCTCACATAATATCCCCTATTTCTCTGTCCCTTCGCGCACCTCTCATACCTTCCCCTATATCGCCGTGTTTTCATGCACATCTCATAACGTCCCCTATATCGCTGGGTTTTTACGCACCTCTCATAACTTCCCTTATATCGTCCTGCTTTCGAGCACCTCCCATACCTTCCACTATATCGCTGTGTTTTCGTTTACCTCTCATACCTACCTCTATATCGCTGTGTTTTCACGCACCTCTCATACCTTCTCATATATTGCTGTATTTTTGCGCACCTCTCATAAATTCCCCTATATTGCCGTTTTTTTATGCACATCTCATAAAGTCACCTATTTCGCTGTGTATTCGTGCACCTCCCATAACATCCCCTATATCGCTGTGCCTTCGTGCACCTCCCATACCTTCCCCTATATCGCCCTGTTTTTGCCCACCTCCTATACCTTCCCTTATATCGCTGTGTTTTCACACACCTCTCATAACTTCTCCTATTTTGCTGAATTTTTGCGCACCTCTCATAACTTCCCGTATATCGCCGTGTTTTTATGCACATCTCATAACGTCCCCTATGTTGCTGTGTATTCGTGCACCCTCCATTACTTCCCCCATATCGC
Organism: Mobula birostris; assembly: GCF_030028105.1. Classification (NCBI taxonomy): domain Eukaryota; kingdom Metazoa; phylum Chordata; class Chondrichthyes; order Myliobatiformes; family Myliobatidae; genus Mobula; species Mobula birostris. Next base: position 24,393 of record NW_027276222.1, read on the forward strand.
TGTGTTTTCGTGCACATTTCATACCTTCCCCTATATCGCTGTGTTTTCGCACAACTCTCATAACTTCTCTTATATCACAGTGTTTTTGTGCACCTCTCATAACTTCCCTAATATCGCTGCGTTTTCATGCACATCTCATCACGTCCCCAATATCGCTGTGTATTCACACACCTCCCATAGGATCCCCTATATCGCTGTGCCTTGCGCACCTCTCATAGCTTCCCCTATATCGCTGTCTTTTCGCGCAGATCCCATAGATTCACCTTTATCGCTGTGTTATTGCTCACCTCTCAAAGCTTCCCTGTATCGCCCTGTTTTTGCTCACCTCTCATAGCTTCCCCTATATCTCCGTGTTTTCGTGCCCTTCTCATGTCTTCACCTAGATCGCTATGTTTTCGTTCCTCTCAATACTTCCCCTATATCGCTGTTTTCTCGCACATCTGATACATTCTCCCGTATCGCCGTGTTTTCGCACACCTCTCATAATTTCCCCTATATCGCCATGTTGTCGCACACTTCTCATACCTTTCCCTATATCACTGTGATTTCGCACATGTCTCATTGCATCCCCTATATCGCCGTGTTTTCGCGCACCTATCATAGCTTCCCATATATCGCTGTGTTTTCATACACATCTCATACCATCCCCTATAACACTGTTTTCGCGCACCTCCCATAGCATCCCCTATATCGCTGTGCCTTCGTGCACCTCTCATACCTTTCCGTATATCGCCGTGTTTTCATGCACATCTCATAACGTCCCCTCTATCGCCGTATTTTTGCTCACCTCTCATAACTTCCTCTATATCGCCCTGTTTTCGCTCACCTCTCATAACTTCCCCTTTATCGCTGTGTTTTCTCGCACCTCTGAAACATTCCCCTGCATCACTATGCTTTCGCACACCTCTTATAATTTCCCCTATATTGCCGTGTTCTCACAGACCTCTCATACCTTCCCCAATATCACTGTGTTTTTGCACACATCTCATAGCGTCCCCTATATCGCTGTGTTTTCTCGCAACTCTGATGCATTCCCCTGTATCGCCGTGTTTTCGGGCACATCCCATAGCTTCCACTATATTGCCCTGTTTTTGTGCACCTCTCATGTCTTCTCCTATATCACTGTGTTTTCGCGCACCTCCCATAGCATCCCCTAAATAGCAGTGCCTTCGCGCACCTCTCTTGCCTTCCCCTATATCGCCCTGTTTTCACGCACTTCCCATACATTCCCCTATATCGCTGTGTTTTCATGCACCTCCCATAGCGTCCCCTATATCGCTGTGTTTTCGCGAACCTCTCATACCTTCCCCTATATCGCCCTGTTTTCGCGCATATCCCATAGCTTCCACTATATTGCCCTGTTTTCGCGGAACTCTCATGTCTTCCCCCACATCACTGTGTTTTCTCGCACTTCTGATGCATTCCCATGTAACGCCAAGTTTTCGCGCATCTTTCATACTTTCCCCTATATCGCTGTGTTTTCACACATCTCTCATGGTTTCCTCAATATCGCCGTGTATTCATGCACGTCCCATAGCGTCCCCTATATCGCTGTGTTTTCTCGCACCTCTGATGCATTCCCCTATATCGCCGTGTTTTCGGGCACATCCCATAGCTTCCACTATATTGCCCTGTTTTTGTGCACCTCTCAGGTCTTCTCCTATATCACTGTGTTTTCGCGCACCTCCCATAGCATCCCCTATATAGCAGTACCTTCGCGCACCTCTCTTGCCTTCCCCTATATCGCCCTGTTTTTGCGCACATCCCATACATTCCCCTATATCGCTGTGTTTTCATGCACCTCCCATAGCATCACCTATATTGCTGTGCCTTCGCGCACGTCCCATAGCGTCCCCTATATCGCTGTGTTTTCGCGGAACTCTCATGTCTTCCCCTATATCACTGTGTTTTCTCGCACTTCTGATGCATTGCCATGTAACGCCAAGTTTTCGTGCATCTTTCATACTTTCCCCTATATCGCCGTGTTTTCGCGCACCTCTCATATCTTCCCCTATATCACTATGTTTTCCTACACATCTGATACCGTCCCCTATATCACTGTGTTTTCGCGCACCTCTCACACCTTCCTCTATATCGCCCTGTTTTCGCGCACCTCCTATACTTTCCCCTATGTCGCTGTGTTTTCATGCATCTCTCATGGCTTCCTCAATATCGCCGTGTATTCATTCACGTCTCATACCGTCCCCTATATCGCTGTGTTTTCGCGCACCTCCCATAGCTTCGTCTACTTTGCTGTTTTCGCACACCTCTCATACCTTCCCCTATATCGCTGTCTTTTCGCGCACATCCCATAGCTTCACCTTTATCGCTGTGTTATTGCTCATCTCTCATAGCTTCCCCTATATCGCCGTTTTTTCGCACACCTCGCATGTCTTCACCTATATCGCTATGTTTTCGCTCCAATCGTTACTTCCCCTATATGGCTGTGTTTTCTCGCACCTCTGAAACATTCCCCTGTATCACCATGTTTTCGCACACCTCTTATAATTTCATCTATATTGCCGTGTTCTCGCAGACCTCTCATACCTTCCCCTATATCACTGTGTTTTTGCGCACGTCCCATAGCGTCCCCTATATCACTGTGTTTTCTCGCACCTCTGATGCATTCCCCTGTATCGCCGTGTTTTCGAGCACATCCCATAGCTTCCACTATATTGCCCTGTTTTTGTGCACCTCTCATGTCTTCTCCTATATCACTGGGTTTTCGCGCACCTCCCATAGCATCCCCTAAATATCAGTGCCTTCGCGCACCTCTCTTGCCTTCCCCTATATCACCCTGTTTTCGCGCACTTCCCATACATTCCCCTATATCGCTGTGTTTTCATGCACCTCCCATAGCATCTCCTATATTGCTGTGCCTTCGCGCACTTCTCTTACCTTCACCTATATAGCCCTGTTTTCGCGCACCTCCCATACATTCCCCTATATCGCTGTGTTTTCGTGCACCTCTCATACCTTCCCCTATATCGCTGTGTTTTCACGCACCTCTCATAACTTCTCCTACATTACTGTATTTTTGCGCACCTATCATAACTTCCCCTATATCACTGTGTTTTCGCGCACGTCCCATAGCGTCCCCTATATCGCTGTGTTTTCGCGAACCTCTCATACCTTCTCCTATATCGCCCTGTTTTCGCGCATATCCCATAGCTTCCACTATATTGCCCTGTTTTCGCGGAACTCTCATGTCTTCCCCCACATCACTGTGTTTTCTCACACTTCTGATGCATTCCCATGTAACACCAAGTTTTCGCGCATCTCTCATACTTGCCCCTATATCGCCGTGTTTTCGCGTACATCTCATATCTTCCCCTATATCACCATGTTTTCATACACATCTCATACCGTCCCCTATATCACTGTGTTTTCGCGCACCTCCCATAGCAGTCCCTATATCGCTGTGCCTTCATGCACCTCTCATACCTTCCCCTATATCGCCCTGTTTTCGTGCACCTCCTCTACTTTCCCCTATATCGCTGTGTTTTCACGCATCTCTCATGGCTTCCTCAATATCGCCGTGTATTCATGCACGTCCCGTAGCGTCCCCTATATCGCTGTGTTTTCTCGCACCTCTGATGCATTCCCCTGTATCGCCGTGTTTTCGGGCACATCCCATAGCTTCCACTATATTGCCCTGTTTTTGTGCACCTCTCAGGTCTTCTCCTATATCACTGTGTTTTCGCGCACCTCCCATAGCATCCCCTATATAGCAGTGCCTTCGCGCACCTCTCTTGCCTTCCCCTATATCGCCCTGTTTTCGCGCACTTCCCATACATTCCCCTATATCGCTGTGTTTTCATGCACCTCCCATAGCATCACCTATATTGCTGTGCCTTCGCGCACCTCTCTTAACTTCCCCTATATAGCCCTGCTTTCGCACACCTCCCATACATTCCCCTATATCGCTGTGTTTTCATGCACCTCCCATAGCATCACCTATATTGCTGTGCCTTCGCGCACCTCTCTTACCTTCCCCTATATAGTCCTGTTTTCGCGCACCTCCCATACATTCCCCTATATCGCTGTGTTTTCGTGCACCTCTCATACCTCCCCCTATATCGCTGTGTTTTCGCGCACCTCTCATAACTTCTCCTATATCGCTGTATTTTTGTGCACCTCTCATGGCTTCCCCAATATCGCCGTGTTTTCATGCACATCTCTTAACGTCCCCTATATCGCTGTGTATTCGCGCACCTCCCATAGAGTCCCCTATATCGCTGTGTTTTACGCACCTCTCATACCTTCCCCATATCGCCCTGTTTTCGCGCACATTCCATATCTTCCACTATATTGCCCTGTTTTCGCGCACCTCTCATGTCTTCCCCTACATCGCTGTGTTTTCTCGCACTTCTGATGCATTCCCATGTAACGCCCAGTTTTCGCGCACCTCTCATACTTTCCCCTATATCACCGTGTTTTCGCGTACCTCTCATAGCTTCCCCTATATCACCGTGTTTTCATACACATCTCATACCGTCACCTATATCACTGTGTTTTCGCGCACCTCCCATAGCATCCCCTATATCGCTGTGTCTTCGTGCACCTCTCATACCTTCCCCTATATCGCCCTATTTTCGCGCTCCTCCTATAATTTCCCCTATATCGCTGTGTTTTCACGCACCTTGCATGGCTTCCGCAATATCGCCGTGTATTCGTGCTCGTCTCATACCGTCCCCTATATCACTGTGTTTTCGTGCACCTCTTATAATTTCCCCATATCGCCGTGTTCTCGCAGACCTCTCATACCTTCCCCTATATCACTCTGTTTTAGCGCAAGTCCCATAGCGTTCCCTATATCGCTGTGTTTTCTCGCACCTCTGATGCATTCCCCTGTATCTCCGTGTTGTTGCGCACATCCCATAGCTTCCACTATATTGCCCTGTTTTTGCGCACCTCTCATACCGTCACCTATATCACTGTGTTTTCGCGCACCTCCCATAGCATCCCCTATATCGCTGTGTCTTCGTGCACCTCTCATACCTTCCCCTATATCGCCCTATTTTCGCGCTCCTCCTATAATTTCCCCTATATCGCTGTGTTTTCACGCACCTTGCATGGCTTCCCCAATATCGCCGTGTATTCGTGCTCGTCTCATACCGTCCCCTATATCACTGTGTTTTCGTGCACCTCTTATAATTTCCCCATATCGCCGTGTTCTCGCAGACCTCTCATACCTTCCCCTATATCACTCTGTTTTAGCGCAAGTCCCATAGCGTTCCCTATATCGCTGTGTTTTCTCGCACCTCTGATGCATTCCCCCGTATCTCCGTGTTGTTGCGCACATCCCATAGCTTCCACTATATTGCCCTATTTTCGCGCACCTCCCATACATTCTCCCATATCGCTGTGTTTTCGAGCACCTCTCATAATTTCTCCTATATCGCTGTCTTTTCGCGCACATGCCAGAGCTTCACCTTTATCGCTGTGTTATTGCTCACCTCTCATAGATTCCACTATATCGCTGTGTTTTCTCGCACATCTGATACATTCTCCTGTATGCCGTGTTTTTGCGCACCTCTCATAATTTCGCCTATATCGCCCTGTTCTCGCACACCTCTCATACCATCCCCTATATCACTGTGTTTTCGCGCACATCCCATAGCTTCCACTATATTGCTCTGTTTTCGCGCACCTCTCATGTCTTCCCCTACATCGCTGTGTTTTCTCACACCTCTGATGCATTACCCTATAACGCCAAATTTTCATGGACCTCTCCTACTTTCCCCTATATCGCCGTGTTCTCGCGCAGCTCGCATACCTTCCCCTATATCACTGTGTTTTCCCGAATCTCTCATACCTTCCCCTACATCACTGTGTTTCCTCGCACTTCTGATGCATTCCCATGTAACGCCAAGTTTTCGCGCACCTCTCATACTTTCCCCTATATCGCAGTGTTTTCGCGTACCTCTCATAGCTTCCCCTATATCACCATGTTTTCATACACATCTCATACCGTCCCCTATATCACTGTGTTTTCGTGCACCTCCCATAGCAGCCCCTATATCGCTCTGCCTTCGTGCACCTCTCACACCTTCCCCTATATCGCCCTGTTTTCGCGCACCTCCTACACTTTTCCCTGTATCGCTGTGTTTTCACGCATCTCTCATGGCTTGCTCAATATCGCCGTGTATTCATGCACGTCTCATACCGTCCCCTATATCGTTGTGTTTTCGCGCACATCCCATAGCTTCACCGTTATCGCTGTGTTATTGCTCATCCCTCATAGCTTCCCCTATATCGCCGTTTTTTCGCACACCTTGCATGTCTTCACCTGTATCGCTATGTTTTCGCTCCAATCATTACTTCCCCTATATCGCTGTGTTTTCTCGCACCTCTGAAACATTCCCCTGTATCACCATGTTTTCGCACACCTCTTATAATTTCTCCTATATCGCCGTGTTCTCGCAGACCTCTCATACCTTCCCCTATATCACTGTGTTTTTGCGCACGTCCCCTATATCGCTGTGTTTTCTCGCACCTCTGATGCATTCCCCTGTATCGCCGTGTTTTCGGGCACATCCCATAGCTTCCACTATATTGCCCTGTTTTTGTGCACCTCTCATGTCTTCTCCTACATCACTGTGTTTTTGCGCACCTCCCATAGCATCCCCTATATAGCAGTGCCTTCGCGCACCTCTCTTGCCTTCCCCTATAACACCCTGTTTTCGCGCACTTCCCATACATTCCCCTATATCGCTGTGTTTTCATGCACCTCCCATAGCATCCCCTATATTGCTGTGCCTTCGCGCACCTCTCTTACCTTCACCAGCCCTGTTTTCGCGCACCTCCCATACATTCCCCTATATCGCTGTGTTTTCGTGCACCTCTCATACCTCCCCCTATATCGCTGTGTTTTCACGCACCTCTCATAATTTCTCCTATATCGCTGTATTTTTGTGCACCTCTCATGGCTTCCCCAAAATCGCCGTGTTTTCAATCACATCTCTTAACGTCCCCTATATCGCTGTATATTCGCTCACCTCTCATAGAGTCCCCTATATCACTGTGTTTTCGCGCACCTCTCATACCTTCCCCATATCGCCCTGTTTTTGCGCACATTCCATAGCTTCCACTATATTGCCCTGTTTTCGCGCACCTCTCATGTCTTCCCCGACATCGCTGTGTTTTCTCGCACTTCTGATGCATTCCCATGTAACGCCAAGTTTTCGCGCACCTCTCATACTTTCCCCTATATCACCGTGTTTTCGCGTACCTCTCATAGCTTCCCCTATATCACTGTGTTTTCACGCACGTCCAATGGAGTCCCCTATATTGCTGTGTTTTCGCGCAGCTCTCATACCTTCCCCTATATCGCCCTGTTTTCATTGACATCCCATACCTCTCACGAAATTGCCCTATTTTCGTGCACCTCTCATGTCTCCCCTATATCGCTGTGTTTTCTCGCACCTCTGATGCATTCCCCTGTATCGCCGTGTTTTTGCACACCTCTCATACTTTCCCCTATATCGCTGTGTTTACACGCATCTCTCATTTCTTCCTCGATATCTCCGTGTTTTCATGCACATCTCATACCGTCCCCTATATCACCGTGCCTTCGCGCACCTCTCATATCTTCCCCTATATCGCTGTGTTTTCATGCACCTCTCATACCTTCACACCTTCCCCTATATCGCTGTGTTTTCACTCACCTCTCATAACTTCTCATATATCACCGTGTTTTCGCGGACCTCTCATAATTTCCCCTATATAGCCATGTTCTCGCACACCTCTCATACCTTCCACTATATCACTGTGTTTTCGCGCACATCCCATAGCATCCACTGTATCGCTGTGTTTTCGGGCACCTCTCATACCTTTCCCTGTATCGCCATGCTTTCGCGCATATCCCATAGCTTCCACTATATAGCCCTGTTTTCGAGCACCTCTCATGTCTTCCCCTATATCACTGTGTTTTCGCGCACCTCCCATAGCATCCCCTATATCGCTGTGCCTTCGCGCACCGCTCGTACCTTCCCCTATATTGCCCTGTTTCCCGCGCACCTCCCATGGCTTCGCATACATCGCTGTGTTTTTGCGCACCTCTCATACCTTCCCCTATATCGCCCTGTTTTCGCGCACATCCCATAACTTCAACTTTATCGCTGTGTTATTGCTTACCTCTCATAGCTTCCCCTATATCGCTGTGTTTCCGCTCCTCTCATTACTTCCCCTATATCGCTCTGTGTTCTCGCACTTCTGATACTGTTCCCTGTATCAACGTGTTTTCGCTCAACTCTCATAATTTCACTTATATCGCCCTGTTCTCGCACACCTCTCATATCTTCCCCTACATCACTGTGTTTTCACGCACGTCCAATAGCGTCCCCTATATCGCTATGTTTTCACGCACCTCTCATGTCTTCCTCTATATCACTGTGTTTTCGTGCACCTCCCATACCATCACCTATATTGCTGTGCCTTCGCACACCCCTCATGCCTTTCCCTATATCGCCCTGTTTTCGAGCACCTCCCATACCTTCCCCAATATCTCTGTGTTTTCGTGCACCTCTCATAACTTCTCCTATATCACTGTATTTTTGCGCAGCTCTTATACCTTCCCCTATATTGCCGTGTTTTCATGCACATCTCATAACGTCCCCTATATCGCTGTGTATTCACGCACATCCCATAGCATCCCTTATATTGCTGTGCCTTCGCGCGCCTCTCACACCTTCCCCTATATCGCCCCGTTTTCACGCACCTTCCATACCTTCCCCTATATCGCTGTGTTTTCACGCACCTCTCATAACTTCTCCTGCAGTGCTGTATTTTTGAGTACCTCTCATAACTTCCCCTATATTGCCGTGTTTTTATGCACATCTCATAACGTCCCCTATATCGCTGTGTATTCGCACACCTCCCATAGCATCCCCTATATCGCTGTGCCTTAGCGCACCTCTCATACCTTCCCCTATGTCGCCCTGTTTTCGCACACCTCCCATACCGTCCCCTGTATCGCTGTATTTTCGCACACCTCTCGTGGCTTCCCCAATATCGCCGTGTTTTCATGCACATCTCATAACGTCTCCTATATCTCTGTGTATTCACGCACCTCCCATAGCATCCTCTATATCGCTGCCTTTGCGCACCACTCATACATTCCCCTATATTGCCCTGTTTCCCACGCACCTTCCATAGCTTCGCCTACATCGCTGTGTTTTTGCGCACCTCTCATACCTTCCCCTATAGCGCCCTGTTTTCGCACACATCCCTTAACTTCACCTTTATCGCTGTGTTATTGCTTACCTCTCATAGCTTCCCCTATATCGCCGTGTTTTCGCGCACCTCTCATGTCTTCACCTATATCACTGTGTTTTCGTGCACCTCCAATACCATCCCCTATATTGCTGTGCCTTCGCACACCTCTCATACCTTTCCCTATATCGCCCTGTTTTCGAGCACCTCCCATACCTTCCCCTGTATCGCTGTGTTTTCGTGTACCTCTCATACCTCCCCCTATATCGCTGTATTTTCACGCACCTCTCATAACGTCCCCTATATCGCTGTGTATTCGCGCACCTCCCATAGCATCCCCTATATCGCTGTGCCTTCGCGTACCTCTCATACCTGCCCCTATATCGCCCTGTTTTCGAGCACCTCCTATACCTTCCCCTGTATCGCTGTGTTTTCGTGTGCCTCTCATACCTCCCCCTATATCGCTGTGTTTTCACACACCTCTCATAACTTTTCCTATATCACTGAGTTTTTGTGTACCCCTCATACCTTCCCTAATATCGCTGAGTTTTCATACACATCTCATCACGTCCCCAATATCGCTGTGTATTCGCGCACCTCTCATAGCATCCCCTATATCGCTGTGTTTTCGTGTACCTCTCATACCTCCCCTTATATCGCACAGTTTTCACGCACCTCCGATTCCTTCCCCTATATCGCTGTGTTTTCGTGCACCTTTCATACCTTCCCCTATATGGCTGTGTTTTCACACACCTCTCATAACTTCTCCTATATCACTGAGTTTTTGTGCACCTCTCATACCTTCCCTAATATCGCTGAGCTTTCATGCACATCTCATCACGTCCCCTATATCGCTGTGTATTCGCGCACCTCCCATAGCATCCCCTATATCGCTGTGCCTTGCGCACCTCTCATAGTTTCCCTTATATCGCTGTCTTTTTGCGCACATCCCATAGATTCAGCTTTATCGCTGTTTTATTGCTCACCTCTCATACCTTCCCCTGTATCGCCGTGTTTTTGCTCACCTCTCATGTCTTCACCTAGATCGCTATGTTTTCGCTCCTCTCAATACTTCCCCTATATCGCTGTATTTTCTCGCACAATGGATACATTCTCCCGTATCGCTGTGTTTTCGCACACCTCTCATTATTTCCCCTATATCGCCATGTTCTCGCGCACCTCTCATACCTTCCCCTATATCGCCCTGTTTTCGCGCACATCCCATACCTTCCACTATATTGCCCGGTTTTCGTGCACCTCTCAAGTCTTCCACTACATCGCTGTGTTTTCTGGCACCTCTGATGGTTTCCCCTGTAACGCCAAATTGTCGCGCACCTCTCATACTTTCCCCTATATCGCCGTGTTTACGTGCACCTCTCATACCTCCCCCTATATCGTCATGTTTTTATGCACATCTAATACCGTCTCCTATATCGCTGTGTTTTCGCGCACTCCCATAGCATCCCCTATATCGCTGTGCCTTTGTGCACCTCTCATACCTTCCCCTATATCGCCCTGTTTTTGCGTACCTCCTATACCTTCCCTTATATCGCTGCGTTTTCGTGCACCTCTCATACCTTCCCCTATATGGCTGTGTTTTCATGCACATCTCATAACGTTCCCTATATCGCTGTGTATTCGTGCACCTCCCATTCCTTCCCAAATATATCTCTGTGTTTTCATGCACCTTTCATAACTTCTCCTATATCACTATGTTTTTGTGCACCTCTGATAACTTCCCTGATATCATGCGTTTTCATGCACATCTCATCACGTCCCCTATATCGCTGTGTATTCATTCACCTCCCATAGCATCCCCTATATCGCTGTGCCATGCGCACCTCTCATAGCTTCCCCTATATCGCTGTGTTTTTGCTCACCTCTCATAGCTTCCCCTATATCGCCGTATTTTCGCGCACCTCTCATGTCTTCACCTAGATCGTTATGTTTTCGCTCCTCTCAATACTTCCCCTATATCGCTGTGTTTTCTCGCACATCTGATACATTCTCCCGTATCGCCGTGTTTTCGCACACCTCTCATACCTTACCCTAAATCACTGTGTTTTCGCGCACGTCTGATTGCGTCCCCAATATCGCTGTGCCTTGCGCACCTCTCATACCTTCCCCTATATCGCTGTCTTTTCGCGCACATCCTATAGATTAACCTTTATCGCTGTGTTATTGCTCACCTCTCATAGCTTCCCCTGTATAGCTGTGTTTTTGCTCACCTCTCATAGCTTCCCCTATATCGCCGTATTTTCGCGCACCTCTCATGTCTTCACCTAGATCGCTATGTTTTCGCTCCTCTCAATACTTCCCCTATATCGCTGTGTTTTCTCGCACATCTGATACATTCTCCCGTATCGCTGTGTTTTCGCACACCTCTCATCATTTTCCCTATATCGCCATGTTCTCGCACACCTCTCATACTTTCCCCTATATCACTGTGTTTTCGCGCAGATTCCATTGCGTCCCCTATATCGCTGTGTTTTCGCGCACCTCTCATAGCTTCCCCTATATCGCCCTGTTTTCGTGCACATCCCATAGCTTCCACTATATTGCCCTGATCTTGCGCACCTCTCATGTATTCCACTACATAGCTGTCTTTTCTGGCACCTCTGATGCATTCCCCTGTAACGCCAAGTTTTCGCGCAACTCTCATACCTCCCCCTATATCGCCATGTTTTTATGCACATCTCATACCGTCTCCTATATCGCTGTGTTTTCGCTCACCTCCCATAGCATCCCCTATATCGCTGTGCCTTTGTGCACCTCTCTTACCTTCCCCTATATCGCTGTGTTTTCTCGCACCTCTGATACATTCTCCTGTATTGCCATGTTTTCGCGCACCTCTTACAATTTCCCCTATATCGCCGTGTTCTCGCACACCTCTCATACCTTCCCCTGTATCACTTTTTTTTTGTGCATGTCCCATAGCGTCCCCTATATCGCTGTGTTTTCTCGCACCTCTGATACATTCCCCTGTATCGCCGTGACTTTGCGCACATCCCATAGCATCCCTTGTATTGCTGTGCCTTCACGCACCTCTCATACCTTCCCCTATATCGCCCTGTTTTCGCGCACCTTCCATACCTTCCGCTATATCGCTGTGTTTTCATGCACCTCTCATACCTCCCTCTATATCGCTGTGTTTTCACGCACCTCTCATAATTTCTCCTGTATCGCCGTATTTTTGCACACCTCTCATGGTTTCCCCAATATCGCCGTGTTTTAATGCACATCTCTTAACGTCCCATATACCGCTGTGTATTCGCGCACCTGCCATAACATCCCCTATATCGCTGTACCTTCACGCACCTCTCATACCTTCCCCTATGTCGCCCTGTTTTCGCACACCTCCCATACCGTCCCCTATATCGCTTTATTTTCGCACACCTCTCATGGCTTCCCCAATATCGCCGTGTTTTCATACACATCTCATAACGTCTCCTATATCTCTGTGTATTCACGCACCTCCCATAGCATCCCCTATATCGCTGTGCCTTCGCGCACCGCTCGTACCTTCCCCTATATTGCCCTGTTTCCCGCGCACCTCCCATGGCTTCGCATACATCGCTGTGTTTTTGCGCACCTCTCATACCTTCCCCTATATCGCCCTGTTTTCGCGGACATCCCATAACTTCAACTTTATCGCTGTGTTATTGCTTACCTCTCATAGCTTCCCCTATATCGTTGTGTTTCCGCTCCTCTCATTACTTCCCCTGTATCGCTCTGTGTTCTCGCACTTCTGATACTGTTCCCTGTATCAACGTGTTTTCGCTCAACTCTCATAATTTCACTTATATCGCCCTGTTCTCGCACACCTCTCATATCTTCCCCTACATCACTGTGTTTTCACGCACGTCCAATAGCGTCCCCTATATCGCTATGTTTTCACGCACCTCTCATGTCTTCCTCTATATCACTGTGCTTTCGTGCACCTCCCATACCATCCCCTATATTGCTGTGCCTTCGCACACCTCTCATGCCTTTCCCTATATCGCCCTGTTTTCGAGCACCTCCCATACCTTCCCCAATATCGCTGTGTTTTCGTGCACCTCTCATAACTTCTCCTATATCACTGTATTTTTGCGCAGCTCTTATACCTTCCCCTATATTGCCGTGTTTTCATGCACATCTCATAACGTCCCCTATATCGCTGTGTATTCGCGCACATCCCATAGCATCCCTTATATTGCTGTGCCTTCGCGCGCCTTTCATACCTTCCCCTATATCGCCCCGTTTTCACGCACCTTCCATACCTTCCCCTATATCGCTGTGTTTTCACGCACCTCTCATAACTTCTCCTGCAGTGCTGTATTTTTGAGTACCTCTCATAACTTCCCCTATATTGCCGTGTTTTTATGCACATCTCATAACGTCCCCTATATCGCTGTGTATTCGCACACCTCCCATAGCATCCCCTATATCACTGTGCCTTCGTGCACCTCCGATTCCTTCCCCTATATCACTGTGTTTTCGTGCACCTTTCATACCTTCCCCTATATGGCTGTGTTTTCACACACCTCTCATAACTTCTCCTATATCACTGAGTTTTTGTGCACCTCTCATATCTTCCCTAATATTGCTGAGTTTTCATGCACATCTCATCACGTCCCCTATATCGCTGTGTATTCGCGCACCTCCCATAGCATCCCCTATATCGCTGTGCCTTGCGCACCTCTCATAGTTTCCCTTATATCGCTGTCTTTTTGCGCACATCCCATAGATTCAGCTTTATCGCTGTTTTATTGCTCACCTCTCATAGCTTCCCCTGTATCGCCGTTCTTTTGCTCACCTCTCATGTCTTCACCTAGATCGCAATGTTTTCGCTCCTCTCAATACTTCCCCTATATCGCTGTGTTTTCTCGCACAATTGATACATTCTCCAGTATCGCTGTGTTTTCGCACACCTCTCATTATTTCCCCTATATCGCCATGTTCTCGCGCACCTCTCATAATTTCCCCTATATCGCCGTGTTTATGCGCACCTCTCATACCTCCCCTATATCGCCATGTTTTTATGCACATCTCATACCGTCTCCTATATCGCTGTGTTTTCGCGCACTCCCATAGCATCCCCTATATCGCTGTGCCTTCGTGCACCTCTCATACCTTCCCCTATATCGCCCTGTTTTTGCGCACCTCCTATACCTTCCCTTATATCGCTGCGTTTTCATGCACCTCTCATACCTTCCCCTATATGGCTGTGTTTTCATGCACATCTCATAACGTTCCCTTTATCGCTGTGTATTCGTGCACCTCCCATTCCTTCCCGAATATATCTCTGTGTTTTCGTGCACCTTTCATAACTTCTCCTATATCGCTGTGTTTTTGTGCACCTCTGATACCTTCCCTAATATCGCTGCGTTTTCATGCACATCTCATCACGTCCCCTATATCGCTGTGTATTCATTTACCTCCCATAGCATCCCCTATATCACTGTGCCATGCGCACCTCTCATAGCTTCCCCTATATCGCTGTCTTTTCGCGCACATCCTATAGATTCACCTTTATCGCTGTGTTATTGCTCACCTCTCATAGCTTCCCCTGTATCGCCGTGTTTTTGCTCACCTCTCATAGCTTCCCCTATATCGCCGTATTTTCGCGCACCTCTCATGTCTTCACCTAGATCGCTATGTTTTCGCTCCTCTCAATATTTCCCCTATATCGCTGTGTTTTCTCGCACATCTGATACATTCTCCCGTATCGCCGTGTTTTCGCACACCTCTCATACCTTCCCCTATATCGCTGTCTTTTCGCGCACATCCCATAGATTCACCTCTATCGCTGTGTTATTGCTCACCTCTCATAGCTTCCCCTGTATTGCCGTGTTTTTGCTCACTTCTCATGTCTTCACCTAGATCGCTATGTTTTCACTCCTCTCAATACTTCCCCTATATCGCTGTGTTTTCTCGCACAATTGATACATTCTCCCGTATCGCCGTGTTTTTGCACACCTCTCATAATTTCCCCTCTATTGCCGTGTTCTTGCACGCCTCTCATACCTTCCCCTATATCACTGTGTTTTCGCGCACGTCCCATAGCGTCCCCTATATTGCTGTGTTTTCGCGCACCTCTCATATCTTCCCTATAACACCCTGTTTTTGCGCACATCCCATACCTTCCACTATATTGCCCTGTTTTCGCGCACCTCTCATGCCTTCCACTACATCTCTGTGTTTTCTGGCACCTTTGATGCATTCCCCTCTAATGCCAAGTTTTCGCGCACCTCACATACTTTCCCCTATATCGCCGTGTTTACGCGCACCTCTCATACCTCCCCCTATATCGCCATGTTTTTATGCACATCTCATACCATCTCCTATATCGCTGTGTTTTCGTGTACCTTTCATACCTTCCCCTATATCACTGTGTTTTCACACACCTCTCATAACTTCTCCTATATCGCTCTGTTTTTGTGTACCTCTCATACCTTCCCTAATATCGCTGAGTTTTCATACACATCTCATCACATCCCCTATATTGCTGTGTATTCATTCACCTCCCATAGCATCCCCTATATCGCTGTGCCGTGCGCACCTCTCATAGCTTCCCCTATATCGCTGTCTTTTCGCGCACATCCTATAGATTCACCTTTATCCATGTGTTATTGCTCACCTCTCATAGCTTCCCCTGTATCGCCGTGTTTTTGCTCACCTCTCATAGCTTCCCCTATATCGCCGTGTTTTCGCGCACCTCTCATGTCTTCACCTAGATCTCTATTTTTTCGCTCCTCTCAGTACTTCCCCTATATTGCTGTGTTTTCTCGCACATCTGATACATTCTCCCGTATCACCGTGTTTTTGCTCACCTCTCATAGCTTCCCCTATATCGCCGTGTTTTTGCTCACCTCTCATGTCTTCACCTAGATCTCTATGTTTTCGCTCCTCTCAATACTTCCTCCATATGGTTGTGTTTTCATGCACATCTCATCACGTCTCCTATAACGCTGTGTATTCACGCACCTCTCATAGCATCCCCTATATCGCTGTGCCTTGCGCACCTCTCATAGATTCCCCTATATCGCTGTCTTTTCGCGCACATCCCATAGATTCACCTTTATCCCTGTGTTATTGCTCACCTCTCATAGGTTCCCCTGTATCACCGTGTTTTTGCTCACCTCTCATAGCTTCCTCTATATCGCCGTGTTTTCGTGCAGCTCTCATGTCTTCAAGTAGATCGCTATGTTTTCGCTCCTCTCAATACTTCCCCTATATCGCTGTGTTTTCTTCCACATCTGATACATTTTGCCGTATCGCCGTGTTTTCGCACACCTCTCATAATTTTCCCTATATCGCCATGTTCTCGCACACCTCTCATACCTTCCCCTATATCACTATGTTTTCGCGCAGATTCCATTTTGTCCCCTATATCGCTGTGTTTTCGCGCACCTCTCATAGCTTCCCCTATATCGCCCTGTTTTCGTGCACATCCCATAGCTTCCACTATATTGCCCTGTTTTTGCGCACCTCTCATGTATTCCACTACATCGCTGTGTTTTCTGGCACCTTTGATGCATTCCCCACTAATGCCAAGTTTTCGCGCACCTCTCATACTTTCCCCTATATCGCCGTGTTTAAGCGCACCTCTCATACCTCCCCCTATATCGCCATGTTTTTATGCACATCTCATATCATCTCCTATATCGCTGTCTTTTCGCGCACCTCCCATAGCATCCCATATATCGCTGTGCCTTAGCGCACCTCTCATACCTTCCCCTATGTCGCCCTGTTTTCGCACACCTCCCATACCGTCCCCTGTATCGCTGTATTTTCGCACACCTCTCGTGGCTTCACCAATATCGCCGTGTTTTCATGCACATCTCATAACGTATTCTATATCCCTGTGTATTCACGCACCTCCCATAGCATCCTCTATATCGCTGTGCCTTTGCGCACCGCTCATACATTCCCCTATATTGCCCTGTTTCCCGCGCACCTTCCATAGCTTTGCCTACATCGCTGTGTTTTTGCGCACCTCTCATACCTTCCCCTTTTGCGCCCTGTTTTCGCACACATCCCATAACTTCACCTTTATCACTGTGTTATTGCTTACCTCTCATAGCTTCCCCTATATCGCCGTGTTTTCGCGCACCTCTCATGTCTTCACCTATATCACTGTGTTTTCGTGCACCTCCAATACCATCCCCTATATTGCTGTGCCTTCGCACACCTCTCATAACTTCTCCTATATCACTGAGTTTTTGTGCACCTCTCATACCTTCCCTAATATTGCTGAGTTTTCATGCACATCTCATCACGTCCCCTATATCGCTGTGTATTCGCGCACCTCCCATAGCATCCCCTATATCGCTGTGCCTTGCGCACCTCTCATAGTTTCCCTTATATCGCTGTCTTTTTGCGCACATCCCATAGATTCAGCTTTATCGCTGTTTTATTGCTCACCTCTCATAGCTTCCCCTGTATCGCCGTTCTTTTGCTCACCTCTCATGTCTTCACCTAGATCGCAATGTTTTCGCTCCTCTCAATACTTCCCCTATATCGCTGTGTTTTCTCGCACAATTGATACATTCTCCAGTATCGCTGTGTTTTCGCACACCTCTCATTATTTCCCCTATATCGCCATGTTCTCGCGCACCTCTCATAATTTCCCCTATATCGCCGTGTTTATGCGCACCTCTCATACCTCCCCCTATATCGCCATGTTTTTATGCACATCTCATACCGTCTCCTATATCGCTGTGTTTTCGCGCACTCCCATAGCATCCCCTATATCGCTGTGCCTTCGTGCACCTCTCATACCTTCCCTATATCGCCCTGTTTTTGCGCACCTCCTATACCTTCCCTTATATCGCTGCGTTTTCATGCACCTCTCATACCTTCCCCTATATGGCTGTGTTTTCATGCACATCTCATAACGTTCCCTTTATCGCTGTGTATTCGTGCACCTCCCATTCCTTCCCGAATATATCTCTGTGTTTTCGTGCACCTTTCATAACTTCTCCTATATCGCTGTGTTTTTGTGCACCTCTGATACCTTCCCTAATATCGCTGCGTTTTCATGCACATCTCATCACGTCCCCTATATCGCTGTGTATTCATTTACCTCCCATAGCATCCCCTATATCACTGTGCCATGCGCACCTCTCATAGCT
>NW_027276223.1:0-42715 GCF_030028105.1 Mobula birostris
ACACAGAATCATGTGGAAAGATTATTAAGATGTTTCCATTAGGTTTCCAGTCTGTACATTTGTGTAAATGATTACTATTGGCACTGTCAAAGGATTGTATGCATTGAGAAAAGAACTTTTTTGTCCTGATGAGCAGAGGCATGAAATGTCTTTTAAGCAACTCAGAATAATGTGGAAACTTAATTTAAGATGTTTCCATTAGAGATCTACTCTGTACTTTGTGTAAATTAAATGTATACTATTGGTAATGTCAAAGCATTGTATGCTCTGAGAAAACAACTTTTTTATCTTGCTGGGCAAAGGCATGGTACAAGTTCTAATCAACACAGAATCATGTGGAAAGGTAATTTAAGGTGTTTCCATTAGGTTTGCACTCAGCACTTTGGTGGAAAATTGAAATGTACACTATTTGTAAAGTCAAAGCATTGCATGCTCTGAGAAAAGAACTTTTTCTCTTGATGAACAGAGGCATGAAACAAATTATAGACAACTCAGAATCATGAGGAAAGATTATTTAAGATGTTTCCATTAGTTTGCCCTCAGTAGTTTGGTGTAAAATTCAATTGTATACTATTGGTAAAGTCAAAGCATTGTATGCACTGAGAAAACAACTTTTTTGTCTTACTGAGCAAAGCCATGGTACAACTGCTAATCAACACAGAATCATGTGGAAAGATTATTTAAGATATTTCCATTAGGTTTCCAGTCTGTACATTTGTGTAAATGATTACTATTGGCACTGTCAAAGGATTGTATGCATTGAGAAAAGAACTTTTTGTCCTGATGAGCAGAGGCATGAAATGTCTTTTAAGCAACTCAGAATAATGTGGAAAGTTAATTAAAAATATTTCAATTAGGGATCCACTCTGTACTTTTGTGTAAATTAAAATGTATACTATTGGTAATGTCAAAGCATTCTATGCACTGAGAAAACAACTTTTTTGTCTTGCTGAGGAAAGGCATGGTACAAGTTCTAATCAACTCAGAATCATGTGGACAGGTAAATTAAGGTGTTTCCATTAGGTTTGCACTCAGTACTTTGGTGTAAAATTGAAATGTATACTATTGGTAAAGTCAAAGCATTCTATGCACTGAGAAAACAACTTTTTTGTCTTACTGAGCAAAGCCATGGTACAACTGCTAATCAACACAGAATCATGTGGAAAGATTATTTAAGATGTTTCCATTAGGTTTCCAGTCTGTACATTTGTGTAAATGATTACTATTGGCACTGTCAAAGGATTGTATGCATTGAGAAAAGAACTTTTTTGTCCTGATGAGCAGAGGCATGAAATGTCTTTTAAGCAACTCAGAATAATGTGGAAAGTTAATTTAAGATATTTCCATTAGGGGAGCCACTCTGTACTTTTGTGTAAATTAAAATGTATACTATTGGTAATGTCAAAGCATTCTATGCACTGAGAAAACAACTTTTTTGTCTTGCTGAGCAAAGGCATGGTACAAGTTCTAATCAACTCAGAATCATGTGGAAAGGTAAATTAAGGTGTTTCCATTAGGTTTGGAGTCAGTACTTTGGTGGAAGTTTAAAATGTATACTATTGGTAATGTCAAAGCTTTGTATGCACTGAGGAAACAACTTTTTTATCTTGCTGAACAAAGGTATGGTACAACTTCTAATCAACACAGAATCATGTGGAAACGTAATTTAAGGTGTTTCCATTAGGTTTGCACTCAGTACTTTGGTGGAAAATTGAAATGTATACTATTGGTAATGTCAAAGCATTGTATGCTCTGAGAAAAACAACTTTTTTATGTTGCTGGGCAAAGGCATGGTACAAGTTCTAATCAACACAGAATCATGTGGAACGGTAATATAAGGTGTTTTCCATTAGGTTTGCCTTCAGTACTTTGGTGGAAGTTTAAAATGTATACTATTGGTAATGTCAAAGCTCTGTATGCACTGAGAAAACAACTTTTTTGTCTTGCTGAGCAAAGGCATAGTACAAGTTCTAATCAACTCAGAATCAAGTGGAAAGGTAATTTAAGATATTGCCATCAGGTTTGCACACAGTACTTTGGTGGAAAATTGAAATGTATACTACTGGTAATGTCAAAGCCTTGTATGCTCTGAGAAAACAACTTTTTTATCTTGCTGGGCAAAGGCATGGTACAAGTTCGAATCAACACAGAATCATGTGGAAAGGTAATTTAAGGTGTCTCCATTAGGTTTGCACTCAGCACTTTGGTGGAAAATTGAAATGTACACTATTTGTAAAGTCAAATCATTGCATGCACTGAGAAAAGAACTTTTTTCTCTTGATGAACAGAGGCATGAAACAAATTATAGACAACTCAGAATCATGAGGAAAGATTATTTAAGATGTTTCCATTAGGTTTGCACTCAGTACTTGGTGTAAAATTGAAATGTATACTATTGGTAAAGTCAAAGCATTGTATGCACTGAGAAAACTATTTTTTTGTCTTACTGAGCAAAGCCATGGTACAACTGCTAATCAACACAGAATCATGTGGAAAGATTATTTAAGATGTTTCCATTAGGTTTCCAGTCTGTACATTTGTGTAAATGATTACTATTGGCACTGTCAAAGGATTGTATGCATTGAGAAAAGAACTTTTTTGTCCTGATGAGCAGAGGCATGAAATGTCTTTTAAGCAACTCAGAATAATGTGGAAAGTTAATTTAAGATATTTCCATTAGGAATCCACTCTGTACTTTTGTGTAAATTAAAATGTATACTATTGGTAATGTCAAAGCATTCTATGCGCTGAGAAAACAACTTTTTTGTCTTGCTGAGCAAAGGCATGGTAAAAGTTCTAATCAAATCAGAATCATGTGGAAAGGTAAATTAAGGTGTTTCCATTAGGTTTGGAGTCAGTACATTGGTGGAAGTTTAAATGTATACTATTGGTAATGTCAAAGCTTTGTATGCACTGAGGAAACAACTTTTTATCTTGCTGAACAAAGGTATGGTACAACTTCTAATCAACACAGAATCATGTGGAAAGGTAATTAAGGTGTTTCCATTAGGTTTGCAATCAGCACTTTGGTGGAAAATTAAAATGAATACCATTGGTAAAGTCAAAGCATTGTATGCACTGAGAAAACAACTTTTTTGTCTTACTGAGCAAAGCCATGGTACAACTGCTAATCAACACAGAATCATGTGGAAAGATTATTTAAGATGTTTCCATTAGGTTTCCAGTCTGTACATTTGTGTAAATGATTACTATTGGCACTGTCAAAGGATTGTATGCATTGAGAAAAGAACTTTTTTTGTCCTGATGAGCAGAGGCATGAAATGTCTTTTAAGCAACTCAGAATAATGTGGAAAGTTAATTTAAAATATTTCAATTAGGGATCCACTCTGTACTTTTGTGTAAATTAAATGTATACCATTGGTAATGTCAAAGCTTTGTATGCACTGAGGAAACAACTTTTTTGTCCTGCTGAGCAAAATTATGTTACAAGTTCTAATCAACACAGAATCATGTGGAAAGGTAATTTAAGGTGTTTCCATTAGGTTTGCAATCAGCACTTTGGTGGAAAATTAAAATGTATACCATTGGTAAAGTCAAAGTATTGTATGCTCTGAGAAAACAACTTTTTTATCTTGCTGGACAAAGGCATGGTACAAGTTCTAATCAACACAGAATCATGTGGAAAGGTACGTTAAGGTGTTTCCATTAGGTTTGCACTCAGCACTTTGGTGGAAAATTGAAATGTACACTATTTGTAAAGTCAAAACAGTGTATGCACTGAGAAAAGAACTTTTTTGTCTTGATGAACAGAGGCATGAAACAAATTATAGACATCTCAGAATCATGAGGAAAGATTATTTAAGATGTTTCCATTAGGCTTGCACTCAGTACTTTGGTGTAAGATTGAAATGTATACTATTGGTAATGTCAAAGCATTGTATACACTGAGAAAACAACTTTCTGTCTTGCTGAGCAAAGGCATAGTACAAGTTCTAATCAACTCAGAATCATGTGGAAAGGTAATTTAAGATGTTGCCATCAGGTTTGCACTCAGTACTTTGGTGGAAAATTGAAATGTATACTATTGGTAATGTCAAAGCATTGTATGCTCTGAGAAAACAACTTTTTTATCTTGCTGGGCAAAGGCATGGTACAAGTTCTAATCAACACAGAATCATGTGGAAAGGTAATTTAAGCTATTTCCATTAGGTTTCCATTCAGAACTTGGGTGGAAAATTGAAATGTACACTATTTGTAAAGTCAAAACAGTGTATGCACTGAGAAAAGAACTTTTTTGTCTTGATGAACAGAGGCATGAAACAAATTATATACAACTCAGAATCATGAGGAAAGATTATTTAAGATGTTTCCATTAGGTTTGCACTCCGTACTTTGGTGTAAGATTGAAATGTATGCTATTGGTAATGTCAAAGCATTGTATGCACTGAGAAAACAACTTTTTTGTTTTGCTGAGCAAAGGCATGGTACAAGTTCTAATCAACTCAGAATCATGTGGAAAGGTAATTTAAGGTGTTTCCATTAGGTTTGCCGTCAGTACTTTGGTGGAAGTTTAAAATGTATACTATTGGTAATGTCAAAGCTTTGTATGCACTGAGGAAGCAACTTTTTTGTCTTGATGAACAGAGGCATGAAACAAATATAGACAACTCAGAATCATGAGGAAAGATCATTTAAGATGTTTCCATTAGGTTTGCACTCAGTACTTTGGTGTAAGATTGATATGTATTCTATTGGTAATGTCAAAGCATTGTATGCACTGAGAAAACTTTTTTGTCTTGCTGAGCAAAGGCATAGTACAAGTTCTAATCAACTCAGAATCACGTGGAAAGGTAATTTAAGATATTGCCATCAGGTTTGCACTCAGTACTTTGGTGGAAAAGTGAAATGTATACTATTGGTAATGTCAAAGCCTTGTATGCTCTGAGAAAACAACTTTTTTATCTTGCTGGGCAAAGGCATGGTACAAGTTCTAATCAACACAGAAACATGTGGAAAGGTGATTTAAGGTGTTTCCATTAGGTTTGCACTCAGCACTTTGGTGGAAAATTGAAATGTACACTATTTGTAAAGTCAAAGCATTGCATTGCACTGAGAAAAGAACTTTTTTCTCTTGATGAACAGAGGCATGAAACAAATTATAGACAACTCAGAATCATGAGGAAAGATTATTTAAGATGTTTCCATTAGGTTTGCACTCAGTTCTTTGGTGTAAAATTGAAATGTATACTATTGGTAAAGTCAAAGCATTGTATGCACTGAGAAAACAAATTTTTTGTCTTACTGAGCAAAGCCATGGTACAACTGCTAATCAACACAGAATCATGTGGAAAGATTATTTAAGATGTTTCCATTAGGTTTCCAGTCTGTACATTTGTGTAAATGATTACTATTGGCACTGTCAAAGGATTGTATGCATTGAGAAAAGAACTTTTTTGTCCTGATGAGCAGAGGCATGAAATGTCTTTTAAGCAACTCAGAATAATGTGGAAAGTTAATTTAAGATATTTCCATTAGGGATCCACTCTGTACTTTTGTGTAAATTAAAATGTATACTATTGGTAATGTCAAAGCATTCTATGCACTGAGAAAACAACTTTTTTGTCTTGCTGAGCAAAGGCATGGTACAAGTTCTAATCAACTCAGAATCATGTGGAAAGGTAAATTAAGGTGTTTCCATTAGGTTTGGAGTCAGTACTTTGGTGGAAGTTTAAAATGTATACTATTGATAATGTCAAAGCTTTGTATGCACTGAGGAAACAACTTTTTTGTCTTGCTGAACAAAGGCATGGTACAAGTTCTAATCAACACAGAATCATGCGGAAAGGTAATTTAAGGTGTTTCCATTAGGTTTGCCGTCATTACTTTGCTGGAAGTTTAAAATGTATACTATTGGTAATGTCAAAGCTTTGCATGCACTGAGAAAACAACTTTTTTGTCTTACTGAGCAAAGCCATGGTACAACTGCTAATCAACACAGAATCATGTGGAAAGATTATTTAAGATGTTTCCATTAGGTTTCCAGTCTGTACATTTGTGTAAATGATTACTATTGGCACTGTCAAAGGATTGTATGCATTGAGAAAAGAACTTTTTTGTCCTGATGAACAGAGGCATGAAATGTCTTTTAAGCAACTCAGAATAATGTGGAAACTTAATTTAAGATGTTTCCATTAGGGATCCACTCTGTACTTTTGTGTAAATTAAAATGTATACTATTGGTAATGTCAAAGCATTGTATGCTCTGAGAAAACAACTTTTTTATCTTGCTGGGCAAAGGCATGGTACAAGTTCTAATCGACACAGAATCATGTGGAAAGGTAATTTAAGGTGTTTCCATTAGGTTTGCACTCAGCACTTTGGTGGAAAATTGAAATGTACACTATTTGTAAAGTCAAAGCATTGCATGCTCTGAGAAAAGAACTTTTTTCTCTTGATGAACAGAGGCATGAAACAAATTATAGACAACTCAGAATCATGAGGAAAGATTATTTAAGATGTTTCCATTAGGTTTGCACTCAGTACTTTGGTGTAAAATTGAAATGTATACTATTGGTAAAGTCAAAGCATTGTATGCACTGAGAAAACAACTTTTTTGTCTTACTGAGCAAAGCCATGGTACAACTGCTAATCAACACAGAATCATGTGGAAAGATTATTTAAGATGTTTCCATTAGGTTTCCAGTCTGTTCATTTGTGTAAATGATTACTATTGGCACTGTCAAAGGATTATATGCATTGAGAAAAGAACTTTTTTTTCCTGATGAGCAGAGGCATGTAACAAATTATAGACAACTCAGAATCATGAGGAAAGATTATTTAAGATGTTTCCATTAGGTTTGCACTCAGTACTTTGGTATGAAATTGAAATGCATACTATTGGTAAAGTCAAAGCATTGTATGCACTGAGAAAACAACTTTTTTGTCTTACTGAGCAAAGCCATGGTACAACTGCTAATCAACACAGAATCATGTGGAAAGATTATTTAAGATGTTTCCATTAGGTTTCCAGTCTGTACATTTGTGTAAATGATTACTATTGGCACTGTCAAAGGATTGTATGCATTGAGAAAAGAACTTTTTTGTCCTGATGAGCAGAGCCATGAAATGTCTTTTAAGCAACTCAGAATAATGTGGGAAAGTTAATTTAAGATATTTCCATTAGGGATCCACTCTGTACTTTTGTGTAAATTAAAATGTATACTATTGGTAATGTCAAAGCATTCTATGCACTGAGAAAACAACTTTTTTGTCTTGCTGAGCAAAGCCATGGTACAACTGCTAATCAACACAGAATCATGTGGAAAGATTATTTAAGATGTTTCCATTAGGTTTCCAGTCTGTACATTTGTGTAAATGATTACTATTGGCACTGTCAAAGGATTGTATGCATTGAGAAAAGAACTTTTTTGTCCTGATGAGCAGAGGCATGAAATGACTTTTAAGCAACTCAGAATAATGTGGAAAGTTAATTTAAGATATTTCCATTAGGGATCCACTCTGTACTTTTGTGTAAATTAAAATGTATACTATTGGTAATGTCAAAGCATTCTATGCACTGAGAAAACAACTTTTTTGTCTTGCTGAGCAAAGGCATGGTACAAGTTCTAATCAACTCAGAATCATGTGGAAAGGTAAATTAAGGTGTTTCCATTAGGTTTGGAGTCAGTACTTTGGTGGAAGTTTAAAATGTATACTATTGGTAATGTCAAAGCTTTGTATGCACTGAGGAAACAACTTTTTTGTCTTGCTGAACAAAGGTATGGTACAAGTTCTAATCAACACAGAATCATGTGGAAAGGTAATTTAAGGTGTTTCCATTAGGTTTGCAATCAGCACTTTGGTGGAAAATTAAAATGAATACCTTTGGTTAAAGTCAAAGCATTGTATGCACTGAGAAAACAACTTTTTTGTCTTACTGAGCAAAGCCATGGTACAACTGCTAATCAACACAGAATGATGTGGAAAGATTATTTAAGCTGTTTCCATCAGGTTTCCACTCTGTACTTTTGTGTAAATGATTACTATTGGAACTGTCAAAGGATTGTATGCATTGAGAAAAGAACGTTTTTGTCCTGATGAGCAGAGGCATGAAATGTCTTTTAAGCAACTCAGAATAATGTGGAAACTTAATTTAAGATGTTTCCATTAGGGATCCACTCTGTACTTTTGTGTAAATTAAAATGTATACTATTGGTAATGTCAAAGCATTGTATGCTCTGAGAAAACAACTTTTTTTATCTTGCTGGGCAAAGGCATGGTACAAGTTCTAATCGACACAGAATCATGTGGAAAGGTAATTTAAGGTGTTTCCATTAGGTTTGCACTCAGCACTTTGGTGGAAAATTGAAATGTACACTATTTGCAAAGTCAAAGCATTGCATGCTCTGAGAAAAGAACTTTTTTCTCTTGATGAACAGAGGCATGAAACAAATTATAGACAACTCAGAATCATGAGGAAAGATTATTTAAGATGTTTCCGTTAGGTTTGCACTCAGTACTTTGGTATAAAATTGAAATGCATACTATTGGTAAAGTCAAAGCATTGTATGCACTGAGAAAACAACTTTTTGTCTTACTGAGGAAAGCCATGGTACAACTGCTAATCAACACAGAATCATGTGGAAAGATTATTTAAGATGTTTCCATTAGGTTTCCAGTCTGTACATTTGTGTAAATGATTACTATTGGCACTGTCAAAGGATTGTATGCATTGAGAAAAGAACTTTTTTGTCCTGATGAGCAGAGGCATGAAATGTCTTTTAAGCAACTCAGACTAATGTGCAAAGTTAATTTAAGATATTTCCATTAGGGATCCACTCTGTACCTTTGTGTAAATTAAAATGTATACTATTGGTAATGTCAAAGCATTCTATGCACTGAGAAAACAACCTTTTTTGTCTTGCTGAGCAAAGGCATGGTACAAGTTCTAATCAACTCAGAATCATGTGGAAAGGTAAATTAAGGTGTTTCCATTAGGTTTGGAGTCAGTACTTTGGTGGAAGTTTAAAATGTATACTATTGGTAATGTCAAAGCTTTGTATGCACTGAGGAAACAACTTTTTTGTCTTGCTGAACAAAGGTATGGTACAAGTTCAAATCAACACAGAATCATGTGGAACGGTAATTTAAGGTGTTTCCATTAGGTTTGCAATCAGCACTTTGGTGGAAAATTGAAATGTATACTATTGGTTATGTCAAAGCATTGTATGCTCTGAGAAAACAACTTTTTTATCTTGCTGGGCAAAGGCATAGTACAGGTTCTAATCAACACAGAATCATGTGGAAAGGTAATTTAAGCTATTTCCATTAAGTTTGCACTCAGAACTTTGGTGGAAAATTGAAATGTACACTATTTGTAAAGTCAAAACAGTGTATGCACTGAGAAAAGAACTTTTTTGTCTTGATGAACAGAGGCATGAAACAAATTATAGACAACTCAGAATCATGAGGAAAGGTTATTTAAGATGTTTCCATTAGGTTTGCACTCAGTACTTTGGTGTAAATTGAAATGTATACTATTGGTAAAGTCAAAGCATTGTATGCACTGAGAAAACAACTTTTTTGTCTTACTGAGCAAAGCCATGGTACAACTGCTAATCAACACAGAATCATGTGGAAAGATTATTTAAGATGTTTCCATTAGGTTTCCAGTCTGTACATTTGTGTAAATGATTACTATTGGCACTGTCAAAGGATTGTATGCTTTGAGAAAAGAACTTTTTTGTCCTGATGAGCAGAGGCATGAAATGTCTTTTAAGCAACTCAGAATAATGTGGAAAGTTAATTTAAGATATTTCCATTAGGGATCCACTCTGTACTTTTGTGTAAATTAAAATGTATACTATTGGTAATATCAAAGCATTCTATGCACTGAGAAAACAACTTTTTTGTCTTGCTGAGCAAAGGCATGGTACAAGTTCTAATCAACTCAGAATCATGTGGAAAGGTAAATTAAGGTGTTTCCATTTGGTTTAGAGTCAGTACTTTGGTGGAAGTTTAAAATGTATACTATTGGTAAAGTCAAAGCTTTGTATGCACTGAGGAAACAACTTTTTTGTCTTGCTGAACAAAGGTATGGTACAAGTTCAAATCAACACAGAATCATGTGGAAAGGTAATTTAAGGTGTTTCCATTAGGTTTGCAATCAGCACTTTGGTGGAAAATTGAAATGTATACTATTGGTTATGTCAAAGCATTGTATGCTCTGAGAAAACAACATTTTTTATCTTGCTGGGCAAAGGCATGGTACAGGTTCTAATCAACACAGAATCATGTGGAAAGGTAATTTAAGCTATTTCCATTAGGTTTCCATTCAGAACTTGGGTGGAAAATTGAAATGTACACTATTTGTAAAGTCAAAACAGTGTATGCACTGAGAAAAGAACTTTTTTGTCTTGATGAACAGAGGCATGAAACAAATTATATACAACTCAGAATCATGAGGAAAGATTATTTAAGATGTTTCCATTAGGTTTGCACTCCGTACTTTGGTGTAAGATTGAAATGTATGCTATTGGTAATGTCAAAGCATTGTATGCACTGAGAAAACAACTTTTTTTGTTTTGCTGAGCAAAGGCATGGTACAAGTTCTAATCAACTCAGAATCATGTGGAAAGGGTAATTTAAGGTGTTTCCATTAGGTTTGCCGTCAGTACTTTGGTGGAAGTTTAAAATGTATACTATTGGTAATGTCAAAGCTTTGTATGCACTGAGGAAGCAACTTTTTTGTCTTGATGAACAGAGGCATGAAACAAATTATAGACAACTCAGAATCATGAGGAAAGATCATTTAAGATGTTTCCATTAGGTTTGCACTCAGTACTTTGGTGTAAGATTGATGTGTATTCTATTGGTAATGTCAAAGCATTGTATGCACTGAGAAAACTTTTTTGTCTTGCTGAGCAAAGGCATAGTACAAGTTCTAATCAACTCAGAATCACGTGGAAAGGTAATTTAAGGTGTTTCCATTAGGTTTGCACTCAGCACTTTGGTGGAAAATTGAAATGTACACTATTTGTAAAGTCAAAGCATTGCATGCACTGAGAAAAGAACTTTTTTCTCTTGATGAACAGAGGCATGAAACAAATTATAGACAACTCAGAATCATGAGGAAAGATTATTTAAGATGTTTCCATTAGGTTTGCACTCAGTTCTTTGGTGTAAAATTGAAATGTATACTATTGGTAAAGTCAAAGCATTGTATGCACTGAGAAAACAACTTTTTTGTCTTACTGAGCAAAGCCATGGTACAACTGCTAATCAACACAGAATCATGTGGAAAGATTATTTAAGATGTTTCCATTAGGTTTCCAGTCTGTACATTTGTGTAAATGATTACTATTGGCACTGTCAAAGGATTGTATGCATTGAGAAAAGAACTTTTTTGTCCTGATGAGCAGAGGCATGAAATTGTCTTTTAAGAGCCACTTACTCAGAATAATGTGGAAAGTTAATTTAAGATATTTCCATTAGGGATCCACTCTGTACTTTTGTGTAAATTAAAATGTATACTATTGGTAATGTCAAAGCATTCTATGCACTGAGAAAACAACTTTTTTGTCTTGCTGAGCAAAGGCATGGTACAAGTTCTAATCAACTCAGAATCATGTGGAAAGGTAAATTAAGGTGTTTCCATTAGGTTTGGAGTCAGTACTTTGGTGGAAGTTTAAAATGTATACTATTGATAATGTCAAAGCTTTGTATGCACTGAGGAAACAACTTTTTTGTCTTGCTGAACAAAGGTATGGTACAAGTTCAAATCAACACAGAATCATGTGGAAAGGTAATTTAAGGTGTTTCCATTAGGTTTGCAAACAGCACTTTGGTGCAAAATTGAAATGTATACTATTGGTTATGTCAAAAGCATTGTATGCTCTGAGAAAACAACTTTTTTATCTTGCTGGGCAAAGGCATGGTACAAGTTCTAATCAACACAGAATCATGCGGAAAGGTAATTTAAGGTGTGTTCCATTAGGTTTGCACTCAGCACTTTGGTGGAAAATTGAAATGTACACTGTTTGTAAAGTCAAAACAGTGTATGCACTGAGAAAAGAACTTTTTTGTCTTTATGAACAGAGGCATGAAACAAATTATAGACAACTCAGAATCATGAGGAAAGATTATTTAAGATGTTTCCATTAGGTTTGCACTCAGTACTTTGGTGTAAGATTGATATGTATTCTATTCGTAATGTCAAAGCATTGTATGCACTGAGAAAACAACTTTTTTGTCTTGCTGGGCAAAGGCATGGTACAAGTTCTAATCAACACAGAATCATGTGGAAAGGTAATTTAAGGTGTTTCCATTAGGTTTGCCTTCAGTTCTTTGGTGGAAGTTTAAAATGTATACTATTGGTAATGTCAAAGCTTTGTATGCACTGAGAAAACAACTTTTTTGTCTTACTGAGCAAAGCCATGGTACAACTGCTAATCAACACAGAATCATGTGGAAAGATTATTTAAGATGTTTCCATTAGGTTTCCAGTCTGTACATTTGTGTAAATGATTACTATTGGCACTGTCAAAGGATTGTATGCATTGAGAAAAGAACTTTTTTGTCCTGATGAGCAGAGGCATGAAATGTCTTTTAAGCAACTCAGAATAATGTGGAAACTTAATTTAAGATGTTTCCATTAGGGATCCACTCTGTACTTTTGTGTAAATTAAAATGTATACTATTGGTAATGTCAAAGCATTCTATGCACTGAGAAAACAACTTTTTTGTCTTGCTGAGCAAAGGCATGGTACAAGTTCTAATCAACTCAGAATCATGTGGAAAGGTAAATTAACGTATTTCCATTAGGTTTGCACTCAGTACTTTGGTGTAAAATTGAAATGTATACTATTGGTAAAGTCAAAGCATTGTATGCACTGAGAAAACAACTTTTTTGTCTTACTGAGCAAAGCCATGGTACAACTGCTAATCAACACAGAATCATGTGGAAAGATTATTTAAGATGTTTCCATTAGGTTTCCAGTCTGTACATTTGTGTAAATGATTACTATTGGCACTGTCAAAGGATTGTATGCATTGAGAAAAGAACTTTTTTGTCCTGATGAGCAGAGGCATGAAATGTCTTTTAAGCAACTCAGAATAATGTGGAAAGTTAATTTAAGATATTTCCATTAGGGAGCCACTCTGTACTTCTGTGTAAATTAAAATGTATACTATTGGTAATGTCAAAGCATTCTATGCACTGAGAAAACAACTTTTTTGTCTTGCTGAGCAAAGGCATGGTACAAGTTCTAATCAACTCAGAATCATGTGGAAAGGTAAATTAAGGTGTTTCCATTAGGTTTGGAGTCAGTACTTTGGTGGAAGTTTAAAATGTATACTATTGGTAATGTCAAAGCTTTCTATGCACTCAGGAAACAACTTTTTTGTCTTACTGAGCAAAGCCATGGTACAACTTCTAATCAACACAGAATCATGTGGAAAGATTATTAAGATGTTTCCATTAGGTTTCCAGTCTGTACATTTGTGTAAATGATTACTATTGGCACTGTCAAAGGATTGTATGCATTGAGAAAAGAACTTTTTTGTCCTGATGAGCAGAGGCATGAAATGTCTTTTAAGCAACTCAGAATAATGTGGAAACTTAATTTAAGATGTTTCCATTAGAGATCTACTCTGTACTTTTGTGTAAATTAAAATGTATACTATTGGTAATGTCAAAGCATTGTATGCTCTGAGAAAACAACTTTTTTATCTTGCTGGGCAAAGGCATGGTACAAGTTCTAATCAACACAGAATCATGTGGAAAGGTAATTTAAGGTGTTTCCATTAGGTTTGCACTCAGCACTTTGGTGGAAAATTGAAATGTACACTATTTGTAAAGTCAAAGCATTGCATGCTCTGAGAAAAGAACTTTTTTCTCTTGATGAACAGAGGCATGAAACAAATTATAGACAACTCAGAATCATGAGGAAAGATTATTTAAGATGTTTCCATTAGGTTTGCCCTCAGTAGTTTGGTGTAAAATTCAATTGTATACTATTGGTAAAGTAAAAGCATTGTGTGCACTGAGAAAACAACTTGTTTGTCTTACTGAGCAAAGCCATGGTACAACTGCTAATCAACACAGAATCATGTGGAAAGATTATTTAAGATATTTCCATTAGGTTTCCAGTCTGTACATTTGTGTAAATGATTACTATTGGCACTGTCAAAGGATTGTATGCATTGAGAAAAGAACTTTTTTGTCCTGATGAGCAGAGGCATGAAATGTCCTTTAAGCAACTCAGAATAATGTGGAAAGTTAATTAAAAATATTTCAATTAGGGATCCACTCTGCACTTTTGTGTAAATTAAAATGTATACTATTGGTAATGTCAAAGCATTCTATGCACTGAGAAAACAACTTTTTTGTCTTGCTGAGGAAAGGCATGGTACAAGTTCTAATCAACTCAGAATCATGTGGAAAGGTAAATTAAGGTGTTTCCATTAGGTTTGCACTCAGTACTTTGGTGTAAAATTGAAATGTATACTATTGGTAAAGTCAAAGCATTCTATGCACTGAGAAAACAACTTTTTTGTCTTACTGAGCAAAGCCATGGTACAACTGCTAATCAACA
Source organism: Mobula birostris (assembly GCF_030028105.1). Classification (NCBI taxonomy): domain Eukaryota; kingdom Metazoa; phylum Chordata; class Chondrichthyes; order Myliobatiformes; family Myliobatidae; genus Mobula; species Mobula birostris. The sequence goes on from NW_027276223.1 coordinate 14,556, forward strand.
CAGAATCATGTGGAAAGATTATTTAAGATGTTTCCATTAGGTTTCCAGTCTGTACATTTGTGTAAATGATTACTATTGGCACTGTCAAAGGATTGTATGCATTGAGAAAAGAACTTTTTTGTCCTGATGAGCAGAGGCATGAAATGTCTTTTAAGCAACTCAGAATAATGTGGAAAGTTAATTTAAGATATTTCCATTAGGGAGCCACTCTGTACTTTTGTGTAAATTAAAATGTATACTATTGGTAATGTCAAAGCATTCTATGCACTGAGAAAACAACTTTTTTGTCTTGCTGAGCAAAGGCATGGTACAAGTTCTAATCAACTCAGAATCATGTGGAAAGGTAAATTAAGGTGTTTCCATTAGGTTTGGAGTCAGTACTTTGGTGGAAGTTTAAAATGTATACTATTGGTAATGTCAAAGCTTTGTATGCACTGAGGAAACAACTTTTTTATCTTGCTGAACAAAGGTATGGTACAACTTCTAATCAACACAGAATCATGTGGAAAGGTAATTTAAGGTGTTTCCATTAGGTTTGCACTCAGTACTTTGGTGGAAAATTGAAATGTATACTATTGGTAATGTCAAAGCATTGTATGCTCTGAGAAAACAACTTTTTTATGTTGCTGGGCAAAGGCATGGTACAAGTTCTAATCAACACAGAATCATGTGGAACGGTAATATAAGGTGTTTCCATTAGGTTTGCCTTCAGTACTTTGGTGGAAGTTTAAAATGTATACTATTGGTAATGTCAAAGCTCTGTATGCACTGAGAAAACAACTTTTTTGTCTTGCTGAGCAAAGGCATAGTACAAGTTCTAATCAACTCAGAATCTAGTGGAAAGGTAATTTAAGATATTGCCATCAGGTTTGCACACAGTACTTTGGTGGAAAATTGAAATGTATACTACTGGTAATGTCAAAGCCTTGTATGCTCTGAGAAAACAACTTTTTTATCTTGCTGGGCAAAGGCATGGTACAAGTTCTAATCAACACAGAAACATGTGGAAAGGTGATTTAAGGTGTTTCCATTAGGTTTGCACTCAGCACTTTGGTGGAAAATTGAAATGTACACTATTTGTAAAGTCAAAGCATTGCATGCACTGAGAAAAGAACTTTTTTCTCTTGATGAACAGAGGCATGAAACAAATTATAGACAACTCAGAATCATGAGGAAAGATTATTTAAGATGTTTCCATTAGGTTTGCACTCAGTTCTTTGGTGTAAAATTGAAATGTATACTATTGGTAAAGTCAAAGCATTGTATGCACTGAGAAAACAAATTTTTTGTCTTACTGAGCAAAGCCATGGTACAACTGCTAATCAACACAGAATCATGTGGAAAGATTATTTAAGATGTTTCCATTAGGTTTCCAGTCTGTACATTTGTGTAAATGATTACTATTGGCACTGTCAAAGGATTGTATGCATTGAGAAAAGAACTTTTTTGTCCTGATGAGCAGAGGCATGAAATGTCTTTTAAGCAACTCAGAATAATGTGGAAAGTTAATTTAAGATATTTCCATTAGGGATCCACTCTGTACTTTTGTGTAAATTAAAATGTATACTATTGGTAATGTCAAAGCATTCTATGCACTGAGAAAACAACTTTTTTGTCTTGCTGAGCAAAGGCATGGTACAAGTTCTAATCAACTCAGAATCATGTGGAAAGGTAAATTAAGGTGTTTCCATTAGGTTTGGAGTCAGTACTTTGGTGGAAGTTTAAAATGTATACTATTGATAATGTCAAAGCTTTGTATGCACTGAGGAAACAACTTTTTTGTCTTGCTGAACAAAGGTATGGTACAAGTTCAAATCAACACAGAATCATGTGGAAAGGTAATTTAAGGTGTTTCCATTAGGTTTGCAAACAGCACTTTGGTGCAAAATTGAAATGTATACTATTGGTTATGTCAAAGCATTGTATGCTCTGAGAAAACAACTTTTTTATCTTGCTGGGCAAAGGCATGGTACAAGTTCTAATCAACACAGAATCATGCGGAAAGGTAATTTAAGGTGTTTCCATTAGGTTTGCACTCAGCACTTTGGTGGAAAATTGAAATGTACACTGTTTGTAAAGTCAAAACAGTGTATGCACTGAGAAAAGAACTTTTTTGTCTTTATGAACAGAGGCATGAAACAAATTATAGACAACTCAGAATCATGAGGAAAGATTATTTAAGATGTTTCCATTAGGTTTGCACTCAGTACTTTGGTGTAAGATTGATATGTATTCTATTCGTAATGTCAAAGCATTGTATGCACTGAGAAAACAACTTTTTTGTCTTGCTGGGCAAAGGCATGGTACAAGTTCTAATCAACACAGAATCATGTGGAAAGGTAATTTAAGGTGTTTCCATTAGGTTTGCCTTCAGTTCTTTGGTGGAAGTTTAAAATGTATACTATTGGTAATGTCAAAGCTTTGTATGCACTGAGAAAACAACTTTTTTGTCTTACTGAGCAAAGCCATGGTACAACTGCTAATCAACACAGAATCATGTGGAAAGATTATTTAAGATGTTTCCATTAGGTTTCCAGTCTGTACATTTGTGTAAATGATTACTATTGGCACTGTCAAAGGATTGTATGCATTGAGAAAAGAACTTTTTTGTCCTGATGAGCAGAGGCATGAAATGTCTTTTAAGCAACTCAGAATAATGTGGAAACTTAATTTAAGATGTTTCCATTAGGGATCCACTCTGTACTTTTGTGTAAATTAAAATGTATACTATTGGTAATGTCAAAGCATTCTATGCACTGAGAAAACAACTTTTTTGTCTTGCTGAGCAAAGGCATGGTACAAGTTCTAATCAACTCAGAATCATGTGGAAAGGTAAATTAACGTATTTCCATTAGGTTTGCACTCAGTACTTTGGTGTAAAATTGAAATGTATACTATTGGTAAAGTCAAAGCATTGTATGCACTGAGAAAACAACTTTTTTGTCTTACTGAGCAAAGCCATGGTACAACTGCTAATCAACACAGAATCATGTGGAAAGATTATTTAAGATGTTTCCATTAGGTTTCCAGTCTGTACATTTGTGTAAATGATTACTATTGGCACTGTCAAAGGATTGTATGCATTGAGAAAAGAACTTTTTTGTCCTGATGAGCAGAGGCATGAAATGTCTTTTAAGCAACTCAGAATAATGTGGAAAGTTAATTTAAGATATTTCCATTAGGGAGCCACTCTGTACTTCTGTGTAAATTAAAATGTATACTATTGGTAATGTCAAAGCATTCTATGCACTGAGAAAACAACTTTTTTGTCTTGCTGAGCAAAGGCATGGTACAAGTTCTAATCAACTCAGAATCATGTGGAAAGGTAAATTAAGGTGTTTCCATTAGGTTTGGAGTCAGTACTTTGGTGGAAGTTTAAAATGTATACTATTGGTAATGTCAAAGCTTTCTATGCACTCAGGAAACAACTTTTTTGTCTTACTGAGCAAAGCCATGGTACAACTTCTAATCAACACAGAATCATGTGGAAAGATTATTAAGATGTTTCCATTAGGTTTCCAGTCTGTACATTTGTGTAAATGATTACTATTGGCACTGTCAAAGGATTGTATGCATTGAGAAAAGAACTTTTTTGTCCTGATGAGCAGAGGCATGAAATGTCTTTTAAGCAACTCAGAATAATGTGGAAACTTAATTTAAGATGTTTCCATTAGAGATCTACTCTGTACTTTTGTGTAAATTAAAATGTATACTATTGGTAATGTCAAAGCATTGTATGCTCTGAGAAAACAACTTTTTTATCTTGCTGGGCAAAGGCATGGTACAAGTTCTAATCAACACAGAATCATGTGGAAAGGTAATTTAAGGTGTTTCCATTAGGTTTGCACTCAGCACTTTGGTGGAAAATTGAAATGTACACTATTTGTAAAGTCAAAGCATTGCATGCTCTGAGAAAAGAACTTTTTTCTCTTGATGAACAGAGGCATGAAACAAATTATAGACAACTCAGAATCATGAGGAAAGATTATTTAAGATGTTTCCATTAGGTTTGCCCTCAGTAGTTTGGTGTAAAATTCAATTGTATACTATTGGTAAAGTCAAAGCATTGTGTGCACTGAGAAAACAACTTGTTTGTCTTACTGAGCAAAGCCATGGTACAACTGCTAATCAACACAGAATCATGTGGAAAGATTATTTAAGATATTTCCATTAGGTTTCCAGTCTGTACATTTGTGTAAATGATTACTATTGGCACTGTCAAAGGATTGTATGCATTGAGAAAAGAACTTTTTTGTCCTGATGAGCAGAGGCATGAAATGTCTTTTAAGCAACTCAGAATAATGTGGAAAGTTAATTAAAAATATTTCAATTAGGGATCCACTCTGCACTTTTGTGTAAATTAAAATGTATACTATTGGTAATGTCAAAGCATTCTATGCACTGAGAAAACAACTTTTTTGTCTTGCTGAGGAAAGGCATGGTACAAGTTCTAATCAACTCAGAATCATGTAGAAAGGTAAATTAAGGTGTTTCCATTAGGTTTGCACTCAGTACTTTGGTGTAAAATTGAAATGTATACTATTGGTAAAGTCAAAGCATTCTATGCACTGAGAAAACAACTTTTTTGTCTTACTGAGCAAAGCCATGGTACAACTGCTAATCAACACAGAATCATGTGGAAAGATTATTTAAGATGTTTCCATTAGGTTTCCAGTCTGTACATTTGTGTAAATGATTACTATTGGCACTGTCAAAGGATTGTATGCATTGAGAAAAGAACTTTTTTGTCCTGATGAGCAGAGGCATGAAATGTCTTTTAAGCAACTCAGAATAATGTGGAAAGTTAATTTAAGATATTTCCATTAGGGAGCCACTCTGTACTTTTGTGTAAATTAAAATGTATACTATTGGTAATGTCAAAGCATTCTATGCACTGAGAAAACAACTTTTTTGTCTTGCTGAGCAAAGGCATGGTACAAGTTCTAATCAACTCAGAATCATGTGGAAAGGTAAATTAAGGTGTTTCCATTAGGTTTGGAGTCAGTACTTTGGTGGAAGTTTAAAATGTATACTATTGGTAATGTCAAAGCTTTGTATGCACTGAGGAAACAACTTTTTTATCTTGCTGAACAAAGGTATGGTACAACTTCTAATCAACACAGAATCATGTGGAAAGGTAATTTAAGGTGTTTCCATTAGGTTTGCACTCAGTACTTTGGTGGAAAATTGAAATGTATACTATTGGTAATGTCAAAGCATTGTATGCTGTGAGAAAACAACTTTTTTATCTTGCTGGACAAAGGCATGGTACAAGTTCTAATCAACACAGAATCATGTGGAAAGGTACGTTAAGGTGTTTCCATTAGGTTTGCACTCAGCACTTTGGTGGAAAATTGAAATGTACACTATTTGTAAAGTCAAAACAGTGTATGCACTGAGAAAAGAACTTTTTTGTCTTGATGAACAGAGGCATGAAACAAATTATAGACATCTCAGAATCATGAGGAAAGATTATTTAAGATGTTTCCATTAGGCTTGCACTCAGTACTTTGGTGTAAGATTGAAATGTATACTATTGGTAATGTCAAAGCATTGTATACACTGAGAAAACAACTTTCTGTCTTGCTGAGCAAAGGCATAGTACAAGTTCTAATCAACTCAGAATCATGTGGAAAGGTAATTTAAGATGTTGCCATCAGGTTTGCACTCAGTACTTTGGTGGAAAATTGAAATGTATACTATTGGTAATGTCAAAGCATTGTATGCTCTGAGAAAACAACTTTTTTATCTTGCTGGGCAAAGGCATGGTACAAGTTCTAATCAACACAGAATCATGTGGAAAGGTAATTTAAGCTATTTCCATTAGGTTTCCATTCAGAACTTGGGTGGAAAATTGAAATGTACACTATTTGTAAAGTCAAAACAGTGTATGCACTGAGAAAAGAACTTTTTTGTCTTGATGAACAGAGGCATGAAACAAATTATATACAACTCAGAATCATGAGGAAAGATTATTTAAGATGTTTCCATTAGGTTTGCACTCCGTACTTTGGTGTAAGATTGAAATGTATGCTATTGGTAATGTCAAAGCATTGTATGCACTGAGAAAACAACTTTTTTGTTTTGCTGAGCAAAGGCATGGTACAAGTTCTAATCAACTCAGAATCATGTGGAAAGGTAATTTAAGGTGTTTCCATTAGGTTTGCCGTCAGTACTTTGGTGGAAGTTTAAAATGTATACTATTGGTAATGTCAAAGCTTTGTATGCACTGAGGAAGCAACTTTTTTGTCTTGATGAACAGAGGCATGAAACAAATTATAGACAACTCAGAATCATGAGGAAAGATCATTTAAGATGTTTCCATTAGGTTTGCACTCAGTACTTTGGTGTAAGATTGATATGTATTCTATTGGTAATGTCAAAGCATTGTATGCACTGAGAAAACTTTTTTGTCTTGCTGAGCAAAGGCATAGTACAAGTTCTAATCAACTCAGAATCACGTGGAAAGGTAATTTAAGATATTGCCATCAGGTTTGCACTCAGTACTTTGGTGGAAAAGTGAAATGTATACTATTGGTAATGTCAAAGCCTTGTATGCTCTGAGAAAACAACTTTTTTATCTTGCTGGGCAAAGGCATGGTACAAGTTCTAATCAACACAGAAACATGTGGAAAGGTGATTTAAGGTGTTTCCATTAGGTTTGCACTCAGCACTTTGGTGGAAAATTGAAATGTACACTATTTGTAAAGTCAAAGCATTGCATGCACTGAGAAAAGAACTTTTTTCTCTTGATGAACAGAGGCATGAAACAAATTATAGACAACTCAGAATCATGAGGAAAGATTATTTAAGATGTTTCCATTAGGTTTGCACTCAGTTCTTTGGTGTAAAATTGAAATGTATACTATTGGTAAAGTCAAAGCATTGTATGCACTGAGAAAACAAATTTTTTGTCTTACTGAGCAAAGCCATGGTACAACTGCTAATCAACACAGAATCATGTGGAAAGATTATTTAAGATGTTTCCATTAGGTTTCCAGTCTGTACATTTGTGTAAATGATTACTATTGGCACTGTCAAAGGATTGTATGCATTGAGAAAAGAACTTTTTTGTCCTGATGAGCAGAGGCATGAAATGTCTTTTAAGCAACTCAGAATAATGTGGAAAGTTAATTTAAGATATTTCCATTAGGGATCCACTCTGTACTTTTGTGTAAATTAAAATGTATACTATTGGTAATGTCAAAGCATTCTATGCACTGAGAAAACAACTTTTTTGTCTTGCTGAGCAAAGGCATGGTACAAGTTCTAATCAACTCAGAATCATGTGGAAAGGTAAATTAAGGTGTTTCCATTAGGTTTGGAGTCAGTACTTTGGTGGAAGTTTAAAATGTATACTATTGATAATGTCAAAGCTTTGTATGCACTGAGGAAACAACTTTTTTGTCTTGCTGAACAAAGGTATGGTACAAGTTCAAATCAACACAGAATCATGTGGAAAGGTAATTTAAGGTGTTTCCATTAGGTTTGCAAACAGCACTTTGGTGCAAAATTGAAATGTATACTATTGGTTATGTCAAAGCATTGTATGCTCTGAGAAAACAACTTTTTTATCTTGCTGGGCAAAGGCATGGTACAAGTTCTAATCAACACAGAATCATGCGGAAAGGTAATTTAAGGTGTTTCCATTAGGTTTGCCGTCATTACTTTGCTGGAAGTTTAAAATGTATACTATTGGTAATGTCAAAGCTTTGCATGCACTGAGAAAACAACTTTTTTGTCTTACTGAGCAAAGCCATGGTACAACTGCTAATCAACACAGAATCATGTGGAAAGATTATTTAAGATGTTTCCATTAGGTTTCCAGTCTGTACATTTGTGTAAATGATTACTATTGGCACTGTCAAAGGATTGTATGCATTGAGAAAAGAACTTTTTTGTCCTGATGAACAGAGGCATGAAATGTCTTTTAAGCAACTCAGAATAATGTGGAAACTTAATTTAAGATGTTTCCATTAGGGATCCACTCTGTACTTTTGTGTAAATTAAAATGTATACTATTGGTAATGTCAAAGCATTGTATGCTCTGAGAAAACAACTTTTTTATCTTGCTGGGCAAAGGCATGGTACAAGTTCTAATCGACACAGAATCATGTGGAAAGGTAATTTAAGGTGTTTCCATTAGGTTTGCACTCAGCACTTTGGTGGAAAATTGAAATGTACACTATTTGTAAAGTCAAAGCATTGCATGCTCTGAGAAAAGAACTTTTTTCTCTTGATGAACAGAGGCATGAAACAAATTATAGACAACTCAGAATCATGAGGAAAGATTATTTAAGATGTTTCCATTAGGTTTGCACTCAGTACTTTGGTGTAAAATTGAAATGTATACTATTGGTAAAGTCAAAGCATTGTATGCACTGAGAAAACAACTTTTTTGTCTTACTGAGCAAAGCCATGGTACAACTGCTAATCAACACAGAATCATGTGGAAAGATTATTTAAGATGTTTCCATTAGCTTTCCAGTCTGTTCATTTGTGTAAATGATTACTATTGGCACTGTCAAAGGATTATATGCATTGAGAAAAGAACTTTTTTTTCCTGATGAGCAGAGGCATGTAACAAATTATAGACAACTCAGAATCATGAGGAAAGATTATTTAAGATGTTTCCATTAGGTTTGCACTCAGTACTTTGGTATGAAATTGAAATGCATACTATTGGTAATGTCAAAGCATTGTATGCTCTGAGAAAACAACTTTTTTATCTTGCTGGGCAAAGGCATGGTACAAGTTCTAATCAACACAGAATCATGTGGAAAGGTAATTTAAGGTGTTTCCATTAGGTTTGCACTCAGCACTTTGGTGGAAAATTGAAATGTACACTATTTGTAAAGTCAAAGCATTGCATGCTCTGAGAAAAGAACTTTTTTCTCTTGATGAACAGAGGCATGAAACAAATTATAGACAACTCAGAATCATGAGGAAAGATTATTTAAGATGTTTCCATTAGGTTTGCCCTCAGTAGTTTGGTGTAAAATTCAATTGTATACTATTGGTAAAGTCAAAGCATTGTATGCACTGAGAAAACAACTTTTTTGTCTTACTGAGCAAAGCCATGGTACAACTGCTAATCAACACAGAATCATGTGGAAAGATTATTTAAGATATTTCCATTAGGTTTCCAGTCTGTACATTTGTGTAAATGATTACTATTGGCACTGTCAAAGGATTGTATGCATTGAGAAAAGAACTTTTTTGTCCTGATGAGCAGAGGCATGAAATGTCTTTTAAGCAACTCAGAATAATGTGGAAAGTTAATTAAAAATATTTCAATTAGGGATCCACTCTGTACTTTTGTGTAAATTAAAATGTATACTATTGGTAATGTCAAAGCATTCTATGCACTGAGAAAACAACTTTTTTGTCTTGCTGAGGAAAGGCATGGTACAAGTTCTAATCAACTCAGAATCATGTGGAAAGGTAAATTAAGGTGTTTCCATTAGGTTTGCACTCAGTACTTTGGTGTAAAATTGAAATGTATACTATTGGTAAAGTCAAAGCATTCTATGCACTGAGAAAACAACTTTTTTGTCTTACTGAGCAAAGCCATGGTACAACTGCTAATCAACACAGAATCATGTGGAAAGATTATTTAAGATGTTTCCATTAGGTTTCCAGTCTGTACATTTGTGTAAATGATTACTATTGGCACTGTCAAAGGATTGTATGCATTGAGAAAAGAACTTTTTTGTCCTGATGAGCAGAGGCATGAAATGTCTTTTAAGCAACTCAGAATAATGTGGAAAGTTAATTTAAGATATTTCCATTAGGGAGCCACTCTGTACTTTTGTGTAAATTAAAATGTATACTATTGGTAATGTCAAAGCATTCTATGCACTGAGAAAACAACTTTTTTGTCTTGCTGAGCAAAGGCATGGTACAAGTTCTAATCAACTCAGAATCATGTGGAAAGGTAAATTAAGGTGTTTCCATTAGGTTTGGAGTCAGTACTTTGGTGGAAGTTTAAAATGTATACTATTGGTAATGTCAAAGCTTTGTATGCACTGAGGAAACAACTTTTTTATCTTGCTGAACAAAGGTATGGTACAACTTCTAATCAACACAGAATCATGTGGAAAGGTAATTTAAGGTGTTTCCATTAGGTTTGCACTCAGTACTTTGGTGGAAAATTGAAATGTATACTATTGGTAATGTCAAAGCATTGTATGCTCTGAGAAAACAACTTTTTTATGTTGCTGGGCAAAGGCATCGTACAAGTTCTAATCAACACAGAATCATGTGGAACGGTAATATAAGGTGTTTCCATTAGGTTTGCCTTCAGTACTTTGGTGGAAGTTTAAAATGTATACTATTGGTAATGTCAAAGCTCTGTATGCACTGAGAAAACAACTTTTTTGTCTTGCTGAGCAAAGGCATAGTACAAGTTCTAATCAACTCAGAATCAAGTGGAAAGGTAATTTAAGATATTGCCATCAGGTTTGCACACAGTACTTTGGTGGAAAATTGAAATGTATACTACTGGTAATGTCAAAGCCTTGTATGCTCTGAGAAAACAACTTTTTTATCTTGCTGGGCAAAGGCATGGTACAAGTTCGAATCAACACAGAATCATGTGGAAAGGTAATTTAAGGTGTCTCCATTAGGTTTGCACTCAGCACTTTGGTGGAAAATTGAAATGTACACTATTTGTAAAGTCAAATCATTGCATGCACTGAGAAAAGAACTTTTTTCTCTTGATGAACAGAGGCATGAAACAAATTATAGACAACTCAGAATCATGAGGAAAGATTATTTAAGATGTTTCCATTAGGTTTGCACTCAGTACTTTGGTGTAAAATTGAAATGTATACTATTGGTAAAGTCAAAGCATTGTATGCACTGAGAAAACTACTTTTTTGTCTTACTGAGCAAAGCCATGGTACAACTGCTAATCAACACAGAATCATGTGGAAAGATTATTTAAGATGTTTCCATTAGGTTTCCAGTCTGTACATTTGTGTAAATGATTACTATTGGCACTGTCAAAGGATTGTATGCATTGAGAAAAGAACTTTTTTGTCCTGATGAGCAGAGGCATGAAATGTCTTTTAAGCAACTCAGAATAATGTGGAAAGTTAATTTAAGATATTTCCATTAGGGATCCACTCTGTACTTTTGTGTAAATTAAAATGTATACTATTGGTAATGTCAAAGCATTCTATGCGCTGAGAAAACAACTTTTTTGTCTTGCTGAGCAAAGGCATGGTAAAAGTTCTAATCAAATCAGAATCATGTGGAAAGGTAAATTAAGGTGTTTCCATTAGGTTTGGAGTCAGTACATTGGTGGAAGTTTAAAATGTATACTATTGGTAATGTCAAAGCTTTGTATGCACTGAGGAAACAACTTTTTTATCTTGCTGAACAAAGGTATGGTACAACTTCTAATCAACACAGAATCATGTGGAAAGGTAATTTAAGGTGTTTCCATTAGGTTTGCAATCAGCACTTTGGTGGAAAATTAAAATGAATACCATTGGTAAAGTCAAAGCATTGTATGCACTGAGAAAACAACTTTTTTGTCTTACTGAGCAAAGCCATGGTACAACTGCTAATCAACACAGAATCATGTGGAAAGATTATTTAAGATGTTTCCATTAGGTTTCCAGTCTGTACATTTGTGTAAATGATTACTATTGGCACTGTCAAAGGATTGTATGCATTGAGAAAAGAACTTTTTTGTCCTGATGAGCAGAGGCATGAAATGTCTTTTAAGCAACTCAGAATAATGTGGAAAGTTAATTTAAAATATTTCAATTAGGGATCCACTCTGTACTTTTGTGTAAATTAAATGTATACCATTGGTAATGTCAAAGCATTCTATGCACTGAGAAAACAACTTTTTTGTCTTGCTGAGCAAAGGCATGGTACAAGTTCTAATCAACTCAGAAGCATGTGGAAAGGTAAATTAAGGTGTTTCCATTAGGTTTGGAGTCAGTACTTTGGTGGAAGTTTAAAATGTATACTATTGGTAATGTCAAAGCTTTGTATGCACTGAGGAAACAACTTTTTTGTCCTGCTGAGCAAAAGTATGTTACAAGTTCTAATCAACACAGAATCATGTGGAAAGGTACGTTAAGGTGTTTCCATTAGGTTTGCACTCAGCACTTTGGTGGAAAATTGAAATGTACACTATTTGTAAAGTCAAAACAGTGTATGCACTGAGAAAAGAACTTTTTTGTCTTGATGAACAGAGGCATGAAACAAATTATAGACATCTCAGAATCATGAGGAAAGATTATTTAAGATGTTTCCATTAGGCTTGCACTCAGTACTTTGGTGTAAGATTGAAATGTATACTATTGGTAATGTCAAAGCATTGTATACACTGAGAAAACAACTTTCTGTCTTGCTGAGCAAAGGCATAGTACAAGTTCTAATCAACTCAGAATCATGTGGAAAGGTAATTTAAGATGTTGCCATCAGGTTTGCACTCAGTACTTTGGTGGAAAATTGAAATGTATACTATTGGTAATGTCAAAGCATTGTATGCTCTGAGAAAACAACTTTTTTATCTTGCTGGGCAAAGGCATGGTACAAGTTCTAATCAACACAGAATCATGTGGAAAGGTAATTTAAGCTATTTCCATTAGGTTTGCACTCAGAACTTTGGTGGAAAATTGAAATGTACACTGTTTGTAAAGTCAAAACAGTGTATGCACTGAGAAAAGAACTTTTTTGTCTTTATGAACAGAGGCATGAAACAAATTATAGACAACTCAGAATCATGAGGAAAGATTATTTAAGATGTTTCCATTAGGTTTGCACTCAGTACTTTGGTGTAAGATTGATATGTATTCTATTGGCAATGTCAAAGCATTGTATGCACTGAGAAAACAACTTTTTTGTCTTGCTGAGCAAAGGCATAGTGCAAGTTCTAATCAACTCAGAATCACGTGGAAAGGTAATTTAAGATATGACTATCAGGTTTGCACTCAGTACTTTGGTGGAAAATTGAAATGTATACTATCGGTAATGTCAAAGCCTTGCATGCTCTGAGAAAACAACTTTTTTATCTTGCTGGGCAAAGGCATGGTACAAGTTCTATTCAACTCAGAATCATGTGGAAAGGTAATTTAAGATATTTCCATTAGGGATCCACTCTGTACTTTTGTGTAAATTAAAATGTATACTATTGGTAATGTCAAAGCATTCTATGCACTGAGAAAACAACTTTTTTGTCTTGCTGAGCAAAGGCATGGTACAAGTTCTAATCAACTCAGAATCATGTGGAAAGGTAAATTAAGGTGTTTCCATTAGGTTTGGAGTCAGTACTTTGGTGGAAGTTTAAAATGTATACTATTGGTAATGTCAAAGCTTTGTATGCACTGAGGAAACAACTTTTTTGTCTTGCTGAACAAAGGTATGGTACAAGTTCTAATCAACACAGAATCATGTGGAAAGGTAATTTAAGGTGTTTCCATTAGGTTTGCAATCAGCACTTTGGTGGAAAATTAAAATGAATACCTTTGGTAAAGTCAAAGCATTGTATGCACTGAGAAAACAACTTTTTTGTCTTACTGAGCAAAGCCATGGTACAACTGCTAATCAACACAGAATCATGTGGAAAGATTATTTAAGCTGTTTCCATCAGGTTTCCACTCTGTACTTTTGTGTAAATGATTACTATTGGAACTGTCAAAGGATTGTATGCATTGAGAAAAGAACGTTTTTGTCCTGATGAGCAGAGGCATGAAATGTCTTTTAAGCAACTCAGAATAATGTGGAAACTTAATTTAAGATGTTTCCATTAGGGATCCACTCTGTACTTTTGTGTAAATTAAAATGTATACTATTGGTAATGTCAAAGCATTGTATGCTCTGAGAAAACAACTTTTTTATCTTGCTGGGCAAAGGCATGGTACAAGTTCTAATCGACACAGAATCATGTGGAAAGGTAATTTAAGGTGTTTCCATTAGGTTTGCACTCAGCACTTTGGTGGAAAATTGAAATGTACACTATTTGCAAAGTCAAAGCATTGCATGCTCTGAGAAAAGAACTTTTTTCTCTTGATGAACAGAGGCATGAAACAAATTATAGACAACTCAGAATCATGAGGAAAGATTATTTAAGATGTTTCCATTAGGTTTGCACTCAGTACTTTGGTATAAAATTGAAATGCATACTATTGGTAAAGTCAAAGCATTGTATGCACTGAGAAAACAACTTTTTTGTCTTACTGAGGAAAGCCATGGTACAACTGCTAATCAACACAGAATCATGTGGAAAGATTATTTAAGATGTTTCCATTAGGTTTCCAGTCTGTACATTTGTGTAAATGATTACTATTGGCACTGTCAAAGGATTGTATGCATTGAGAAAAGAACTTTTTTGTCCTGATGAGCAGAGGCATGAAATGTCTTTTAAGCAACTCAGAATAATGTGCAAAGTTAATTTAAGATATTTCCATTAGGGATCCACTCTGTACTTTTGTGTAAATTAAAATGTATACTATTGGTAATGTCAAAGCATTCTATGCACTGAGAAAACAACCTTTTTTGTCTTGCTGAGCAAAGGCATGGTACAAGTTCTAATCAACTCAGAATCATGTGGAAAGGTAAATTAAGGTGTTTCCATTAGGTTTGGAGTCAGTACTTTGGTGGAAGTTTAAAATGTATACTATTGGTAATGTCAAAGCTTTGTATGCACTGAGGAAACAACTTTTTTGTCTTGCTGAACAAAGGTATGGTACAAGTTCAAATCAACACAGAATCATGTGGAACGGTAATTTAAGGTGTTTCCATTAGGTTTGCAATCAGCACTTTGGTGGAAAATTGAAATGTATACTATTGGTTATGTCAAAGCATTGTATGCTCTGAGAAAACAACTTTTTTATCTTGCTGGGCAAAGGCATAGTACAGGTTCTAATCAACACAGAATCATGTGGAAAGGTAATTTAAGCTATTTCCATTAAGTTTGCACTCAGAACTTTGGTGGAAAATTGAAATGTACACTATTTGTAAAGTCAAAACAGTGTATGCACTGAGAAAAGAACTTTTTTGTCTTGATGAACAGAGGCATGAAACAAATTATAGACAACTCAGAATCATGAGGAAAGGTTATTTAAGATGTTTCCATTAGGTTTGCACTCAGTACTTTGGTGTAAAATTGAAATGTATACTATTGGTAAAGTCAAAGCATTGTATGCACTGAGAAAACAACTTTTTTGTCTTACTGAGCAAAGCCATGGTACAACTGCTAATCAACACAGAATCATGTGGAAAGATTATTTAAGATGTTTCCATTAGGTTTCCAGTCTGTACATTTGTGTAAATGATTACTATTGGCACTGTCAAAGGATTGTATGCTTTGAGAAAAGAACTTTTTTGTCCTGATGAGCAGAGGCATGAAATGTCTTTTAAGCAACTCAGAATAATGTGGAAAGTTAATTTAAGATATTTCCATTAGGGATCCACTCTGTACTTTTGTGTAAATTAAAATGTATACTATTGGTAATATCAAAGCATTCTATGCACTGAGAAAACAACTTTTTTGTCTTGCTGAGCAAAGGCATGGTACAAGTTCTAATCAACTCAGAATCATGTGGAAAGGTAAATTAAGGTGTTTCCATTTGGTTTAGAGTCAGTACTTTGGTGGAAGTTTAAAATGTATATTATTGGTAAAGTCAAAGCTTTGTATGCACTGAGGAAACAACTTTTTTGTCTTGCTGAACAAAGGTATGGTACAAGTTCAAATCAACACAGAATCATGTGGAAAGGTAATTTAAGGTGTTTCCATTAGGTTTGCAATCAGCACTTTGGTGGAAAATTGAAATGTATACTATTGGTTATGTCAAAGCATTGTATGCTCTGAGAAAACAACATTTTTTATCTTGCTGGGCAAAGGCATGGTACAGGTTCTAATCAACACAGAATCATGTGGAAAGGTAATTTAAGCTATTTCCATTAGGTTTCCATTCAGAACTTGGGTGGAAAATTGAAATGTACACTATTTGTAAAGTCAAAACAGTGTATGCACTGAGAAAAGAACTTTTTTGTCTTGATGAACAGAGGCATGAAACAAATTATATACAACTCAGAATCATGAGGAAAGATTATTTAAGATGTTTCCATTAGGTTTGCACTCCGTACTTTGGTGTAAGATTGAAATGTATGCTATTGGTAATGTCAAAGCATTGTATGCACTGAGAAAACAACTTTTTTGTTTTGCTGAGCAAAGGCATGGTACAAGTTCTAATCAACTCAGAATCATGTGGAAAGGTAATTTAAGGTGTTTCCATTAGGTTTGCCGTCAGTACTTTGGTGGAAGTTTAAAATGTATACTATTGGTAATGTCAAAGCTTTGTATGCACTGAGGAAGCAACTTTTTTGTCTTGATGAACAGAGGCATGAAACAAATTATAGACAACTCAGAATCATGAGGAAAGATCATTTAAGATGTTTCCATTAGGTTTGCACTCAGTACTTTGGTGTAAGATTGATATGTATTCTATTGGTAATGTCAAAGCATTGTATGCACTGAGAAAACTTTTTTGTCTTGCTGAGCAAAGGCATAGTACAAGTTCTAATCAACTCAGAATCACGTGGAAAGGTAATTTAAGATATTGCCATCAGGTTTGCACTCAGTACTTTGGTGGAAAAGTGAAATGTATACTATTGGTAATGTCAAAGCCTTGTATGCTCTGAGAAAACAACTTTTTTATCTTGCTGGGCAAAGGCATGGTACAAGTTCTAATCAACACAGAAACATGTGGAAAGGTGATTTAAGGTGTTTCCATTAGGTTTGCACTCAGCACTTTGGTGGAAAATTGAAATGTACACTATTTGTAAAGTCAAAGCATTGCATGCACTGAGAAAAGAACTTTTTTCTCTTGATGAACAGAGGCATGAAACAAATTATAGACAACTCAGAATCATGAGGAAAGATTATTTAAGATGTTTCCATTAGGTTTGCACTCAGTTCTTTGGTGTAAAATTGAAATGTATACTATTGGTAAAGTCAAAGCATTGTATGCACTGAGAAAACAACTTTTTTGTCTTACTGAGCAAAGCCATGGTACAACTGCTAATCAACACAGAATCATGTGGAAAGATTATTTAAGATGTTTCCATTAGGTTTCCAGTCTGTACATTTGTGTAAATGATTACTATTGGCACTGTCAAAGGATTGTATGCATTGAGAAAAGAACTTTTTTGTCCTGATGAGCAGAGGCATGAAATGTCTTTTAAGCAACTCAGAATAATGTGGAAAGTTAATTTAAGATATTTCCATTAGGGATCCACTCTGTACTTTTGTGTAAATTAAAATGTATACTATTGGTAATGTCAAAGCATTCTATGCACTGAGAAAACAACTTTTTTGTCTTGCTGAGCAAAGGCATGGTACAAGTTCTAATCAACTCAGAATCATGTGGAAAGGTAAATTAAGGTGTTTCCATTAGGTTTGGAGTCAGTACTTTGGTGGAAGTTTAAAATGTATACTATTGATAATGTCAAAGCTTTGTATGCACTGAGGAAACAACTTTTTTGTCTTGCTGAACAAAGGTATGGTACAAGTTCAAATCAACACAGAATCATGTGGAAAGGTAATTTAAGGCGTTTCCATTAGGTTTGCAAACAGCACTTTGGTGCAAAATTGAAATGTATACTATTGGTTATGTCAAAGCATTGTATGCTCTGAGAAAACAACTTTTTTATCTTGCTGGGCAAAGGCATGGTACAAGTTCTAATCAACACAGAATCATGCGGAAAGGTAATTTAAGGTGTTTCCATTAGGTTTGCACTCAGCACTTTGGTGGAAAATTGAAATGTACACTGTTTGTAAAGTCAAAACAGTGTATGCACTGAGAAAAGAACTTTTTTGTCTTTATGAACAGAGGCATGAAACAAATTATAGACAACTCAGAATCATGAGGAAAGATTATTTAAGATGTTTCCATTAGGTTTGCACTCAGTACTTTGGTGTAAGATTGATATGTATTCTATTCGTAATGTCAAAGCATTGTATGCACTGAGAAAACAACTTTTTTGTCTTGCTGGGCAAAGGCATGGTAGAAGTTCTAATCAACACAGAATCATGTGGAAAGGTAATTTAAGGTGTTTCCATTAGGTTTGCCTTCAGTTCTTTGGTGGAAGTTTAAAATGTATACTATTGGTAATGTCAAAGCTTTGTATGCACTGAGAAAACAACTTTTTTGTCTTACTGAGCAAAGCCATGGTACAACTGCTAATCAAGACAGAATCATGTGGAAAGATTATTTAAGATGTTTCCATTAGGTTTCCAGTCTGTACATTTGTGTAAATGATTACTATTGGCACTGTCAAAGGATTGTATGCATTGAGAAAAGAACTTTTTTGTCCTGATGAGCAGAGGCATGAAATGTCTTTTAAGCAACTCAGAATAATGTGGAAACTTAATTTAAGATGTTTCCATTAGGGATCCACTCTGTACTTTTGTGTAAATTAAAATGTATACTATTGGTAATGTCAAAGCATTCTATGCACTGAGAAAACAACTTTTTTGTCTTGCTGAGCAAAGGCATGGTACAAGTTCTAATCAACTCAGAATCATGTGGAAAGGTAAATTAAGGTGTTTCCATTAGGTTTGGAGTCAGTACTTTGGTGGAAGTTTAAAATGTATACTATTGGTAATGTCAAAGCTTTCTATGCACTCAGGAAACAACTTTTTTGTCTTACTGAGCAAAGCCATGGTACAACTTCTAATCAACACAGAATCATGTGGAAAGATTATTAAGATGTTTCCATTAGGTTTCCAGTCTGTACATTTGTGTAAATGATTACTATTGGCACTGTCAAAGGATTGTATGCATTGAGAAAAGAACTTTTTTGTCCTGATGAGCAGAGGCATGAAATGTCTTTTAAGCAACTCAGAATAATGTGGAAACTTAATTTAAGATGTTTCCATTAGAGATCTACTCTGTACTTTTGTGTAAATTAAAATGTATACTATTGGTAATGTCAAAGCATTGTATGCTCTGAGAAAACAACTTTTTTATCTTGCTGGGCAAAGGCATGGTACAAGTTCTAATCAACACAGAATCATGTGGAAAGGTAATTTAAGGTGTTTCCATTAGGTTTGCACTCAGCACTCTGGTGGAAAATTGAAATGTACACTATTTGTAAAGTCAAAGCATTGCATGCTCTGAGAAAAGAACTTTTTTCTCTTGATGAACAGAGGCATGAAACAAATTATAGACAACTCAGAATCATGAGGAAAGATTATTTAAGATGTTTCCATTAGGTTTGCCCTCAGTAGTTTGGTGTAAAATTCAATTGTATACTATTGGTAAAGTCAAAGCATTGTATGCACTGAGAAAACAACTTTTTTGTCTTACTGAGCAAAGCCATGGTACAACTGCTAATCAACACAGAATCATGTGGAAAGATTATTTAAGATATTTCCATTAGGTTTCCAGTCTGTACATTTGTGTAAATGATTACTATTGGCACTGTCAAAGGATTGTATGCATTGAGAAAAGAACTTTTTTGTCCTGATGAGCAGAGGCATGAAATGTCTTTTAAGCAACTCAGAATAATGTGGAAAGTTAATTAAAAATATTTCAATTAGGGATCCACTCTGTACTTTTGTGTAAATTAAAATGTATACTATTGGTAATGTCAAAGCATTCTATGCACTGAGAAAACAACTTTTTTGTCTTGCTGAGGAAAGGCATGGTACAAGTTCTAATCAACTCAGAATCATGTGGAAAGGTAAATTAAGGTGTTTCCATTAGGTTTGCACTCAGTACTTTGGTGTAAAATTGAAATGTATACTATTGGTAAAGTCAAAGCATTCTATGCACTGAGAAAACAACTTTTTTGTCTTACTGAGCAAAGCCATGGTACAACTGCTAATCAACACAGAATCATGTGGAAAGATTATTTAAGATGTTTCCATTAGGTTTCCAGTCTGTACATTTGTGTAAATGATTACTATTGGCACTGTCAAAGGATTGTATGCATTGAGAAAAGAACTTTTTTGTCCTGATGAGCAGAGGCATGAAATGTCTTTTAAGCAACTCAGAATAATGTGGAAAGTTAATTTAAGATATTTCCATTAGGGAGCCACTCTGTACTTTTGTGTAAATTAAAATGTATACTATTGGTAATGTCAAAGCATTCTATGCACTGAGAAAACAACTTTTTTGTCTTGCTGAGCAAAGGCATGGTACAAGTTCTAATCAACTCAGAATCATGTGGAAAGGTAAATTAAGGTGTTTCCATTAGGTTTGGAGTCAGTACTTTGGTGGAAGTTTAAAATGTATACTATTGGTAATGTCAAAGCTTTGTATGCACTGAGGAAACAACTTTTTTATCTTGCTGAACAAAGGTATGGTACAACTTCTAATCAACACAGAATCATGTGGAAAGGTAATTTAAGGTGTTTCCATTAGGTTTGCACTCAGTACTTTGGTGGAAAATTGAAATGTATACTATTGGTAATGTCAAAGCATTGTATGCTCTGAGAAAACAACTTTTTTATGTTGCTGGGCAAAGGCATGGTACAAGTTCTAATCAACACAGAATCATGTGGAACGGTAATATAAGGTGTTTCCATTAGGTTTGCCTTCAGTACTTTGGTGGAAGTTTAAAATGTATACTATTGGTAATGTCAAAGCTCTGTATGCACTGAGAAAACAACTTTTTTGTCTTGCTGAGCAAAGGCATAGTACAAGTTCTAATCAACTCAGAATCAAGTGGAAAGGTAATTTAAGATATTGCCATCAGGTTTGCACACAGTACTTTGGTGGAAAATTGAAATGTATACTACTGGTAATGTCAAAGCCTTGTATGCTCTGAGAAAACAACTTTTTTATCTTGCTGGGCAAAGGCATGGTACAAGTTCGAATCAACACAGAATCATGTGGAAAGGTAATTTAAGGTGTCTCCATTAGGTTTGCACTCAGCACTTTGGTGGAAAATTGAAATGTACACTATTTGTAAAGTCAAATCATTGCATGCACTGAGAAAAGAACTTTTTTCTCTTGATGAACAGAGGCATGAAACAAATTATAGACAACTCAGAATCATGAGGAAAGATTATTTAAGATGTTTCCATTAGGTTTGCACTCAGTACTTTGGTGTAAAATTGAAATGTATACTATTGGTAAAGTCAAAGCATTGTATGCACTGAGAAAACTACTTTTTTGTCTTACTGAGCAAAGCCATGGTACAACTGCTAATCAACACAGAATCATGTGGAAAGATTATTTAAGATGTTTCCATTAGGTTTCCAGTCTGTACATTTGTGTAAATGATTACTATTGGCACTGTCAAAGGATTGAATGCATTGAGAAAAGAACTTTTTTGTCCTGATGAGCAGAGGCATGAAATGTCTTTTAAGCAACTCAGAATAATGTGGAAAGTTAATTTAAGATATTTCCATTAGGGATCCACTCTGTACTTTTGTGTAAATTAAAATGTATACTATTGGTAATGTCAAAGCATTCTATGCACTGAGAAAACAACTTTTTTGTCTTGCTGAGCAAAGGCATGGTAAAAGTTCTAATCAAATCAGAATCATGTGGAAAGGTAAATTAAGGTCTTTCCATTAGGTTTGGAGTCAGTACATTGGTGGAAGTTTAAAATGTATACTATTGGTAATGTCAAAGCTTTGTATGCACTGAGGAAACAACTTTTTTATCTTGCTGAACAAAGGTATGGTACAACTTCTAATCAACACAGAATCATGTGGAAAGGTAATTTAAGGTGTTTCCATTAGGTTTGCAATCAGCACTTTGGTGGAAAATTAAAATGAATACCATTGGTAAAGTCAAAGCATTGTATGCACTGAGAAAACAACTTTTTTGTCTTACTGAGCAAAGCCATGGTACAACTGCTAATCAACACAGAATCATGTGGAAAGATTATTTAAGATGTTTCCATTAGGTTTCCAGTCTGTACATTTGTGTAAATGATTACTATTGGCACTGTCAAAGGATTGTATGCATTGAGAAAAGAACTTTTTTGTCCTGATGAGCAGAGGCATGAAATGTCTTTTAAGCAACTCAGAATAATGTGGAAAGTTAATTTAAAATATTTCAATTAGGGATCCACTCTGTACTTTTGTGTAAATTAAATGTATACCATTGGTAATGTCAAAGCATTCTATGCACTGAGAAAACAACTTTTTTGTCTTGCTGAGCAAAGGCATGGTACAAGTTCTAATCAACTCAGAAGCATGTGGAAAGGTAAATTAAGGTGTTTCCATTAGGTTTGGAGTCAGTACTTTGGTGGAAGTTTAAAATGTATACTATTGGTAATGTCAAAGCTTTGTATGCACTGAGGAAACAACTTTTTTGTCCTGCTGAGCAAAAGTATGTTACAAGTTCTAATCAACACAGAATCATGTGGAAAGGTAATTTAAGGTGTTTCCATTAGGTTTGCAATCAGCACTTTGGTGGAAAATTAAAATGTATACCATTGGTAAAGTCAAAGTATTGTATGCTCTGAGAAAACAACTTTTTTATCTTGCTGGACAAAGGCATGGTACAAGTTCTAATCAACACAGAATCATGTGGAAAGGTACGTTAAGGTGTTTCCATTAGGTTTGCACTCAGCACTTTGGTGGAAAATTGAAATGTACACTATTTGTAAAGTCAAAACAGTGTATGCACTGAGAAAGGAACTTTTTTGTCTTGATGAACAGAGGCATGAAACAAATTATAGACATCTCAGAATCATGAGGAAAGATTATTTAAGATGTTTCCATTAGGCTTGCACTCAGTACTTTGGTGTAAGATTGAAATGTATACTATTGGTAATGTCAAAGCATTGTATACACTGAGAAAACAACTTTCTGTCTTGCTGAGCAAAGGCATAGTACAAGTTCTAATCAACTCAGAATCATGTGGAAAGGTAATTTAAGATGTTGCCATCAGGTTTGCACTCAGTACTTTGGTGGAAAATTGAAATGTATACTATTGGTAATGTCAAAGCATTGTATGCTCTGAGAAAACAACTTTTTTATCTTGCTGGGCAAAGGCATGGTACAAGTTCTAATCAACACAGAATCATGTGGAAAGGTAATTTAAGCTATTTCCATTAGGTTTGCACTCAGAACTTTGGTGGAAAATGAAATGTACACTGTTTGTAAAGTCAAAACAGTGTATGCACTGAGAAAAGAACTTTTTTGTCTTTATGAACAGAGGCATGAAACAAATTATAGACAACTCAGAATCATGAGGAAAGATTATTTAAGATGTTTCCATTAGGTTTGCGCTCAGTACTTTGGTGTAAAATTGAAATGTATACTATTGGTAAAGTCAAAAGCATTGTATGCACTGAGAAAACAACTTTTTTGTCTTGCTGAGCAAAGCCATGGTACAACTGCTAATCAACACAGAATCATGTGGAAAGATTATTTAAGATGTTTCCATTAGGTTTCCAGTCCCTGTACATTTGTGTAAATGATTACTATTGGCACTGTCAAAGGATTGTATGCATTGAGAAAAGAACTTTTTTGTCCTGATGAGCAGAGGCATGAAATGTCTTTTAAGCAACTCAGAATAATGTGGAAAGTTAATTTAAGATATTTCCATTAGGGATCCACTCTGTACTTTTGTGTAAATTAAAATGTATACTATTGGTAATGTCAAAGCATTCTATGCACTGAGAAAACAACTTTTTTGTCTTGCTGAGCAAAGGCATGGTACAAGTTCTAATCAACTCAGAATCATGTGGAAAGGTAAATTAAGGTGTTTCCATTAGGTTTGGAGTCAGTACTTTGGTGGAAGTTTAAAATGTATACTATTGGTAATGTCCAAAGCTTTGTATGCACTGAGGAAACAACTTTTTTGTCCTGCTGAGCAAAGGTATGTTACAAGTTCTAATCAACACAGAATCATGTGGAAAGGTAATTTAAGGTGTTTCCATTAGGTTTGCAATCAGCACTTTGGTGGAAAATTAAAATGTATACCATTGGTAAAGTCAAAGCATTGTACGCTCTGAGAAAACAACCTTTTTATCTTGCTGGACAAAGGCATGGTACAAGTTCTAATCAGCACAGAATCATGTGGAAAGGTAATTTAAGGTGTTTCCATTAGGTTTGCACTCAGCACTTTGGTGGAAAATTGAAATGTACACTGTTTGTAAAGTCAAAACAGTGTATGCACTGAGAAAAGAACTTTTTTGTCTTTTAATGAACAGAGGCATGAAACAAATTATAGACAACTCAGAATCATGAAGAGAGATTATTTAAGATGTTTCCATTAGGTTTGCACTCAGTACTTTGGTGTAAGATTGAAATGTATACTATTGGTAATGTCAAAGCATTGTATACACTGAGAAAACAACTTTCTGTCTTGCTGAGCAAAGGCATAGTACAAGTTCTAATCAACTCAGAATCATGTGGAAAGGTAATTTAAGATGTTGCCATCAGGTTTGCACTCAGTACTTTGGTGGAAAATTGAAATGGTATTACTATTGGTAATGTCAAAGCATTGTATGCTCTGAGAAATCAACTTTTTTATCTTGCTGGGCAAAGGCATGGTACAAGTTCTAATCAACACAGAATCATGTGGAAATGTAATTTAAGGTGTTTCCATTAGGTTTGCACTCAGTACTTTGGTGCAAAATTGAATATCATACTATTGGTAAAGTCAAAGCATTGCATGCACTGAGGAAAGAACTTTTTTGTCCTGCTGAGCAAAGGTATGTTACAAGTTCTAATCAACACAGAATCATGTGGAAAGGTACGTTAAGGTGGTTTCCATTAGGTTTGCACTCAGCACTTTGGTGGAAAATTGAAATGTACACTATTTGTAAAGTCAAAACAGTGTATGCACTGAGAAAAGAACTTTTTTGTCTTGATGAACAGAGGCATGAAACAAATTATAGACATCTCAGTATCATGAGGAAAGATTATTTAAGATGTTTCCATTAGGCTTGCACTCAGTACTTTGGTGTAAGATTGAAATGTATACTATTGGTAATGTCAAAGCATTGTATACACTGAGAAAACAACTTTCTGTCTTGCTGAGCAAAGGCATAGTACAAGTTCTAATCCAACTCAGAATCATGTGGAAAGGTAATTTAAGATGTTGCCATCAGGTTTGCACTCAGTACTTTGGTGGAAAATTGAAATGTATACTAGTGGTAATGTCAAAGCATTGTATGCTCTGAGAAAACAACTTTTTTATCTTGCTGGGCAAAGGCATGGTACAAGTTCTAATCAACACAGATCATATGGAAAGGTAATTTAAGCTATTTCCTTTAGGTTTGCACTCAGAACTTTGGTGGAAAATTGAAATGTACACTATTTGTAAAGTCAAAACAGTGTATGCACTGAGAAAAGAACTTTTTTGTCTTGATGAACAGAGGCATGAAACAAATTATAGACAACTCAGAATCATGAGGAAAGATTATTTAAGATGTTTCCATTAGGTTTGCACTCGTACTTTGGTGTAAGATTGAAATGTATACTATTGGTAATGTCAAAGCATTGTATGCACTGAGAAAACAACTTTTTTGTTTTGCTGAGCAAAGGCATGGTACAAGTTCTAATCAACTCAGAATCATGTGGAAAAGTAAATTAAGGTGTTTCCATTAGGTTTCCCGTCAGTACTTTGGTGGAAAGTTTAAAATGTATACTATTGGTAATGTCAAAGCTTTGTATGCACTGAGGAAGCATCTTTTTTGTCTTGATGAACAGAGGCATGAAAACAAGTTATAGACAACTGAGAATCATGAGGAAAGATCATTTAAGATGTTTCCATTAGGTTTGCAGTCAGCACTTTGGTGTAAAATTGAAATGTATACTATTGGTAAAGTCAAAGCATTATACGCACTGAGGAAACAACTTTTTTGTCCTGCTGAGCAAAGGTATGTTACAAGTTCTAATCAACACAGAATCATGTGGAAAGGTAAGTTAAGTTGTTTCCATTAGGTTTGCAATCAGCACTTTGGTGGAAAATTAAAATGTATACCATTGGTAAAGTCAAAGCATTGTATGCTCTGAGAAAACAACTTTTTTATCTCGCTGGACAAAGGCATGGCACAAGTTCTAATCAACACAGAATCATGTGGAAAGGTAATTTAAGGTGTTTCCATTAGGTTTGCACTCAGCACTTTGGTGGAAAATTGAAATGTACGCTGTTTGTAAAGACAAAACAGTGTATGCACTGAGAAAAGAACTTTTTTTGTCTTTATGAACAGAGGCATGAAACAAATTATAGACAACTCAGAATCATGAGGAAAGATTATTTAAGATGTTTCCATTAGGTTTGCACTCAGTACTTTGGTGTAAAAATGAAATGTATACTATTCGTAAAGTCAAAGCATTGTATGCACTGAGAAAAACAACTTTTTTGTCTTACTGAGCAAAGCCATGGTACAACTGCTAAATCCAACACAGAATCATGTGGAAAGATTATTAAGATGTTTCCATTAGGTTTGCACTCAGTACTTTGGTGTAAGATTGAAGTGTATACTATTGGTAATGTCAAAGCATTGTATACACTGAGAAAACAACTTTCTGTCTTGCTGAGCAAAGGCATAGTACAAGTTCTAATCAACTCAGAATCATGTGGAAAGGTAATTTAAGATGTTGCCATCAGGTTTGCACTCAGTACTTTGGTGGAAAATTGAAATGTATACTATTGGTAATGTCAAAGCATTGTATGCTCTGAGAAAACAACTTTTTTATCTTGCTGGGCAAAGGCATGGTACAAGTTCTAATCAACACAGAATCATGTGGAAAGGTAATTTAAGCTATTTCCATTAGGTTAGCACTCAGAACATTGGTGGGAAAATTGTGAAATGTACACTATTTGTAAAGTCAATACGGTGTATGCACTGAGAAAAGAACTTTTTTGTCTTGATGAACAGAGGCATGAACAAATTATAGACACTCAGAATCATGAGGAAAGATTATTTAAGATGTTTCCATTAGGTTTGCACTCCGTACATTCGTGTAAGATTGAAATGTATACTATTGGTAATGTCAAAGCATTGTATGCACTGAGAAAACAACTTTTTTGTTTTGCTGAGCAAAGGCATGGTACAAGTTCTAATCAACTCAGAATCATGTGGAAAAGTAATTTAAGGTGTTTCCATTAGTTTGCCGTCAGTACTTTGGTGGAAGTTTAAAATGTATACTATTGGTAATGTCAAAGCTTTGTATGCACTGAGGAAACAACTTTTTTTTCTTGATGAACAGAGGATGAAACAAGTTATAGACAAACTAAGAATCATGAGGAATGATCATTTAAGATGTTTCCATTAGGTTTGCAGTCAGTACTTGGTGTAAAATTGAAATGTATACTATTTGTAAAGTAAAGCATTGTACGCACTGAGGAAACAACTTTTTTGTCCTGCTGAGCAAAGGTATGTTACAAGTCTAATCAACACAGAATCATGTGAAAGGTAAGTTAAGGTGATTCCATTAGGTTTGCAATCAGCACTTTGGTGGAAAATTGAAATGTACACTGTTTGTAAAGTCAAAACACTGTAAGCACTGAGAAAAGAACTTTTTTGTCTTTATGAACAGAGGCATGACACAAATTATAGACAACTCAGAATCATGAGGAAAGATTATTTAAGATGTTTCCATTTAGTTTGCACTCAGTACTTTGGTGTAAAATTGAAATGCTATACTATTGGTAAAGTCAAAGCATGGTATGCACTGAAAAAACAACTTTTTTTGTCTTACTGAGCAAAGCCATGGTACAACTGCTAATCAACACAGAATCATGTGGAAAGATTATTTAAGATGTTTCCATTAGGTTTCCAGTCTGTACATTTGTGTAAATGATTACTATTGGCACTGTCAAACGATTGTATGCATTTGAGAAAAGAACTTTTTGTCCTGATGAGCAGAGGCATGAAATGTCTTTTAAGCAACTCAGAATAATGTGGAAACTTAATTTAAGATATTTCCATTAGGGATCCACTCTGTACTTTTGTGTAAATTAAAATATATACATATTGGTAATGTCAAAGCATTCTATGCACTGAGAAAACAACTTTTTTGTCTTGCTGAGCAAAGGCATGGTACAAGTTCTAATCAACTCAGAATCATGTGGAAATGTAAATTAATGTGTTTCCATTAGGTTTGGAGTCAGTACTTTGGTGGAAGTTTAAAATGTATACTATTGGTAATGTCAAAGCTTTGTATGCACTGAGGAAACAACTTTTTTGTCCTGCTGAGCAAAGGTATG
>NW_027276224.1:0-42704 GCF_030028105.1 Mobula birostris
AATCGCTGAGTGTGTGTCTTCAAGCTCCTGTACCTCCCCCCGATGGCAGAGGGGAAGAAGCTGTTCCTGAATCGCTGAGTGTGTGTCTTCAGGCTCCTGTACCTCCCCCCTGATGGCAGAGGGGAAGAAGCTGTTCCTGAATCGCTGAGTGTGTGTCTTCAGGTTCCTGTACCTCCTCTCTGATGACAGAGGGGAAGAAGCTGTTCCTGAATCGTTCAGTGTGTGTCTTCAGGCTCCTGTACCTCCCCCTGATGGCAGAGGGGAAGAAGCTGTTCCTGAATCGCTGAGTGTGTGTCTTCAGGCTCCTGTACCTCCCCCCTGATGGCAGAGGGGAAGAAGCTGTTCCTGAATCGCTGAGTGTGTGTCTTCAGGCTCCTGTACCTCCTCTCTGATGACAGAGGGGAAGAAGCTGTTCCTGAATCGCTGAGTGTGTGTCTTCAGGTTCCTGTACCTCCTCTCTGATGACAGAGGGGAAGAAGCTGTTCCTGAATCGTTGAGTGTGTGTCTTCAGGCTCCTGTACCTCCTCCCTGATGGCAGAGGGGAAGAAGCTGTTCCTGAATCGCTGAGTGTGTGCTTCAGGCTCCTGTACCTCCTCCCTGATGGCAGAGGGGGAGAAGCTGTTCCTGAATCGTTGAGTGTGTGCTTCAGGCTCCTGTACTTCCCCCGATGGCAGAGGGGAAGAAGCTGTTCCTGAATCGTTGAGTGTGTGTCTTCAGGCTCCTGTACCTCCCCCCTCATGGCAGAGGGGAAGAAGCTGTTCCTGAATCGTTGAGTGTGTGTCTTCAGGCTCCTGTACCTCCTCTCTGATGACAGAGGGGAAGAAGCTGTTCCTGAATCGTTGAGTGTGTGTCTTCAGGCTCCTGTACCTCCTCCCCGATGGCAGAGGGGAAGAAGCTTTTCCTGAATCGCTGAGTGTGTGTCTTCAGGCTCCTGTACCTCCCCCTGATGGCAGAGGGGAAGAAGCTGTTCCTGAATCGCTGAGTGTGTGTCTTCAGGCTCCTGTACCTCCCCCCTGATGGCAGAGGGGAAGAAGCTGTTCCTGAATCGCTGAGTGTGTGTCTTCAGGCTCCTGTACCTCCTCCCTGATGGCAGAGGGGAAGAAGCTGTTCCTGAATCGCTGAGTGTTTGTCTTCAGGCTCCTGTACCTCCTCCCTGATGGCAGAGGGGAAGAAGCTGTTTCTGAATCGCTGAGTGTGTGTCTTCAGGCTCCTGTACCTCCCCCCGATGGCAGAGGGGAAGAAGCTGTTCCTGAATCGTTGAGTGTGTGTCTTCAGGCTCCTGTATCTCCCCCCTGATGGCAGAGGGGAAGAAGCTGTTCCTGAATCGCTGAGTGTGTGTCTTCAGGCTCCTGTACCTCCTCTCTGATGACAGAGGGGAAGAAGCTGTTCCTGAATTGCTGAGTGTGTGTCTTCAGGTTCCTGTACCTCCTCTCTGATGACAGAGGGGAAGAAGCTGTTCCTGAATCGTTGAGTGTGTGTCTTCAGGCTCCTGTACCTCCTCCCTGATGGCAGAGGGGAAGAAGCTGTTCCTGAATCGCTGAGTGTGTGCTTCAGGCTCCTGTACCTCCTCCCTGATGGCAGAGGGGGAGAAGCTGTTCCTGAATCGCTGAGTGTGTGTCTTCAGGCTCCTGTACCTCCTCCCTGATGGCAGAGGGGAAGAAGCTGTTTCTGAATCGCTGAGTGTGTGTCTTCAGGCTCCTGTACCTCCCCCCGATGGCAGAGGGGAAGAAGCTGTTCCTGAATCGTTGAGTGTGTGTCTTCAGGCTCCTGTACCTCCCCCCTGATGGCAGAGGGGAAGAAGCTGTTCCTGAATCGCTGAGTGTGTGTCTTCAGGCTCCTGTACCTCCTCTCTGATGACAGAGGGGAAGAAGCTGTTCCTGAATCGCTGAGTGTGTGTCTTCAGTTTCCTGTACCTCCTCTCTGATGACAGAGGGGAAGAAGCTGTTCCTGAATCGTTGAGTGTGTGTCTTCAGGCTCCTGTACCTCCTCCCTGATGGCAGAGGGGAAGAAGCTGTTCCTGAATCGCTGAGTGTGTGCTTCAGGCTCCTCTACCTCCTCCCTGATGGCAGAGGGGGAGAAGCTGTTCCTGAATCGTTGAGTGTGTGCTTCGGGCTCCTGTACTTCCCCCCGATGGCAGAGGGGAAGAAGCTGTTCCTGAATCGTTGAGTGTGTATCTTCAGGCTCCTGTACCTCCCCCCTGATGGCAGAGGGGAAGAAGCTGTTCCTGAATCGTTGAGTGTGTGCTTCAGGCTCCTGTATCTCCTCCCTGATGGCAGAGGGGGAGAAGCTGTTCCTGAATCGTTGAGTGTGTGCTTCAGGCTCCTGTACCTCCTCCCTGATGGCAGAGGGGAAGAAGCTGTTCCTGAATCGTTGAGTGTGTGTCTTCAGGCTCCTGTACCTCCTCCCTGATGGCAGAGGGGAAGAAGCTGTTCCTGAATCGTTGAGTGTGTGTCTTCAGGCTCCTGTACCTCCCCCCGATGGCAGAGGGGAAGAAGCTGTTCCTGAATCGCTGAGTGTGTGTCTTCAGGCTCCTGTACCTCCCCCCGATGGCAGAGGGGAAGAAGCTGTTCCTGAATCGCTGAGTGTGTGTCTTCAGGCTCCTGTACCTCCCCCCGATGGCAGAGTGGAAGAAGCTGTTCCTGAATCGTTGAGTGTGTGTCTTCAGGCTCCTGTACCTCCCCCCTGATGGCAGAGGGGAAGAAGCTGTTCCTGAATCGCTGAGTGTGTGTCTTCAGGCTCCTGTACCTCCTCCCTGATGGCAGAGGGGAAGAAGCTGTTCCTGAATCGCTGAGTGTGTGTCTTCAGGCTCCTGTACCTCCCCCCTGATGGCAGAGGGGAAGAAGCTGTTCCTGAATCGCTGAGTGTGTGCCTTCAGGCTCCTGTACCTCCTCCCTGATGGCAGAGGGGAAGAAGCTGTTCCTGAATCGCTGAGTGTGTGTCTTCAGGCTCCTGTACCTCCTCCCTGATGGCAGAGGGAAGAAGCTGTTCCTGAATCGCTGAGTGTGTGTCTTCAGGCTCCTGTACCTCCTCTCTGATGACAGAGGGGAAGAAGCTGTTCCTGAATCGCTGAGTGTGTGTCTTCAGGTTCCTGTACCTCCTCTCTGATGACAGAGGGGAAGAAGCTGTTCCTGAATCGTTGAGTGTGTGTCTTCAGGCTCCTGTACCTCCTCCCTGATGGCAGAGGGGAAGAAGCTGTTCCTGAATCGCTGAGTGTGTGTCTTCAGGCTCCTGTACCTCCCCCCGATGGCAGAGTGGAAGAAGCTGTTCCTGAATCGTTGAGTGTGTGTCTTCAGGCTCCTGTACCTCCCCCCTGATGGCAGAGGGGAAGAAGCTGTTCCTGAATCGCTGAGTGTGTGTCTTCAGGCTCCTGTACCTCCTCCCTGATGGCAGAGGGGAAGAAGCTGTTCCTGAATCGCTGAGTGTGTGTCTTCAGGCTCCTGTACCTCCCCCCTGATGGCAGAGGGGAAGAAGCTGTTCCTGAATCGCTGAGTGTGTGCCTTCAGGCTCCTGTACCTCCTCCCTGATGGCAGAGGGGAAGAAGCTGTTCCTGAATCGCTGAGTGTGTGTCTTCAGGCTCCTGTACCTCCTCCCTGATGGCAGAGGGGAAGAAGCTGTTCCTGAATCGCTGAGTGTGTGTCTTCAGGCTCCTGTACCTCCTCTCTGATGACAGAGGGGAAGAAGCTGTTCCTGAATCGCTGAGTGTGTGTCTTCAGGTTCCTGTACCTCCTCTCTGATGACAGAGGGGAAGAAGCTGTTCCTGAATCGTTGAGTGTGTGTCTTCAGGCTCCTGTACCTCCTCCCTGATGGCAGAGGGGAAGAAGCTGTTCCTGAATCGCTGAGTGTGTGTCTTCAGGCTCCTGTACCTCCTCCCTGATGGCAGAGGGGGAGAAGCTGTTCCTGAATCGTTGAGTGTGTGCTTCAGGCTCCTGTACCTCCCCCCGATGGCAGAGGGGAAGAAGCTGTTTCTGAATCGCTGAGTGTGTGTCTTCAAGCTCCTGTACCTCCCCCCGATGGCAGAGGGGAAGAAGCTGTTCCTGAATCGCTGAGTGTGTGTCTTCAGGCTCCTGTACCTCCCCCCTGATGGCAGAGGGGAAGAAGCTGTTCCTGAATCGCTGAGTGTGTGTCTTCAGGTTCCTGTACCTCCTCTCTGATGACAGAGGGGAAGAAGCTGTTCCTGAATCGTTCAGTGTGTGTCTTCAGGCTCCTGTACCTCCCCCCTGATGGCAGAGGGGAAGAAGCTGTTCCTGAATCGCTGAGTGTGTGTCTTCAGGCTCCTGTACCTCCCCCCTGATGGCAGAGGGGAAGAAGCTGTTCCTGAATCGCTGAGTGTGTGTCTTCAGGCTCCTGTACCTCCTCTCTGATGACAGAGGGGAAGAAGCTGTTCCTGAATCGCTGAGTGTGTGTCTTCAGGTTCCTGTACCTCCTCTCTGATGACAGAGGGGAAGAAGCTGTTCCTGAATCGTTGAGTGTGTGTCTTCAGGCTCCTGTACCTCCTCCCTGATGGCAGAGGGGAAGAAGCTGTTCCTGAATCGCTGAGTGTGTGCTTCAGGCTCCTGTACCTCCTCCCTGATGGCAGAGGGGAGAAGCTGTTCCTGAATCGTTGAGTGTGTGCTTCAGGCTCCTGAACTTCCCCCCGATGGCAGAGGGGAAGAAGCTGTTCCTGAATCGTTGAGTGTGTGTCTTCAGGCTCCTGTACCTCCCCCCTGATGGCAGAGGGGAAGAAGCTGTTCCTGAATCGTTGAGTGTGTGTCTTCAGGCTCCTGTACCTCCTCTCTGATGACAGAGGGGAAGAAGCTGTTCCTGAATCGTTGAGTGTGTGTCTTCAGGCTCCTGTACCTCCTCCCCGATGGCAGAGGGGAAGAAGCTTTTCCTGAATCGCTGAGTGTGTGTCTTCAGGCTCCTGTACCTCCCCCCGATGGCAGAGGGGAAGAAGCTGTTCCTGAATCGCTGAGTGTGTGTCTTCAGGCTCCTGTACCTCCCCCCTGATGGCAGAGGGGAAGAAGCTGTTCCTGAATCGCTGAGTGTGTGTCTTCAGGCTCCTGTACCTCCTCCCTGATGGCAGAGGGGAAGAAGCTGTTCCTGAATCGCTGAGTGTGTGTCTTCAGGCTCCTGTACCTCCTCCCTGATGGCAGAGGGGAAGAAGCTGTTTCTGAATCGCTGAGTGTGTGTCTTCAGGCTCCTGTACCTCCCCCCGATGGCAGAGGGGAAGAAGCTGTTCCTGAATCGTTGAGTGTGTGTCTTCAGGCTCCTGTATCTCCCCCCTGATGGCAGAGGGGAAGAAGCTGTTCCTGAATCGCTGAGTGTGTGTCTTCAGGCTCCTGTACCTCCTCTCTGATGACAGAGGGGAAGAAGCTGTCCTGAATTGCTGAGTGTGTGTCTTCAGGTTCCTGTACCTCCTCTCTGATGACAGAGGGGAAGAAGCTGTTCCTGAATCGTTGAGTGTGTGTCTTCAGGCTCCTGTACCTCCTCCCTGATGGCAGAGGGGAAGAAGCTGTTCCTGAATCGCTGAGTGTGTGCTTCAGGCTCCTGTACCTCCTCCCTGATGGCAGAGGGGGAGAAGCTGTTCCTGAATCGTTGAGTGTGTGCTTCGGGCTCCTGTACTTCCCCCCGATGGCAGAGGGGAAGAAGCTGTTCCTGAATCGTTGAGTGTGTATCTTCAGGCTCCTGTACCTCCCCCCTGATGGCAGAGGGGAAGAAGCTGTTCCTGAATCGTTGAGTGTGTGCTTCAGGCTCCTGTATCTCCTCCCTGATGGCAGAGGGGGAGAAGCTGTTCCTGAATCGTTGAGTGTGTGCTTCAGGCTCCTGTACCTCCTCCCTGATGGCAGAGGGGAAGAAGCTGTTCCTGAATCGTTGAGTGTGTGTCTTCAGGCTCCTGTACCTCCTCCCTGATGGCAGAGGGGAAGAAGCTGTTCCTGAATCGTTGAGTGTGTGTCTTCAGGCTCCTGTACCTCCCCCCGATGGCAGAGGGGAAGAAGCTGTTCCTGAATCGCTGAGTGTGTGTCTTCAGGCTCCTGTACCTCCCCCCGATGGCAGAGGGGAAGAAGCTGTTCCTGAATCGCTGAGTGTGTGTCTTCAGGCTCCTGTACCTCCCCCCGATGGCAGAGTGGAAGAAGCTGTTCCTGAATCGTTGAGTGTGTGTCTTCAGGCTCCTGTACCTCCCCCCTGATGGCAGAGGGGAAGAAGCTGTTCCTGAATCGCTGAGTGTGTGTCTTCAGGCTCCTGTACCTCCTCCCTGATGGCAGAGGGGAAGAAGCTGTTCCTGAATCGCTGAGTGTGTGTCTTCAGGCTCCTGTACCTCCTCCCTGATGGCAGAGGGGAAGAAGCTGTTCCTGAATCGCTGAGTGTGTGTCTTCAGGCTCCTGTACCTCCCCCCTGATGGCAGAGGGGAAGAAGCTGTTCCTGAATCGCTGAGTGTGTGCCTTCAGGCTCCTGTACCTCCTCCCTGATGGCAGAGGGGAAGAAGCTGTTCCTGAATCGCTGAGTGTGTGTCTTCAGGCTCCTGTACCTCCTCTCTGATGACAGAGCGGAAGAAGCTGTTCCTGAATCGCTGAGTGTGTGTCTTCAGGTTCCTGTACCTCCTCTCTGATGACAGAGGGGAAGAAGCTGTTCCTGAATCGTTGAGTGTGTGTCTTCAGGCTCCTGTACCTCCTCCCTGATGGCAGAGGGGAAGAAGCTGTTCCTGAATCGCTGAGTGTGTGTCTTCAGGCTCCTGTACCTCCTCCCTGATGGCAGAGGGGAAGAAGCTGTTCCTGAATCGTTGAGTGTGTGTCTTCAGGCTCCTGTACCTCCCCCCGATGGCAGAGGGGAAGAAGCTGTTCCTGAATCGCTGAGTGTGTGTCTTCAGGCTCCTGTACCTCCCCCCGATGGCAGAGGGGAAGACGCTGTTCCTGAATCGTTGAGTGTGTGTCTTCAGGCTCCTGTACCTCCCCCTGATGGCAGAGGGGAAGAAGCTGTTCCTGAATCGTTGAGTGTGTGTCTTCAGGCTCCTGTACCTCCTCCCTGATGGCAGAGTGGAAGAAGCT
This sequence comes from Mobula birostris, assembly GCF_030028105.1. Taxonomy (NCBI): domain Eukaryota; kingdom Metazoa; phylum Chordata; class Chondrichthyes; order Myliobatiformes; family Myliobatidae; genus Mobula; species Mobula birostris. The sequence continues at coordinate 7,023 of NW_027276224.1, forward strand.
GTTCCTGAATCGCTGAGTGTGTGTCTTCAGGCTCCTGTACCTCCTCCCCGATGGCAGAGGGGAAGAAGCTGTTCCTGAATCGCTGAGTGTGTGTCTTCAGGCTCCTGTACCTCACCCCGATGGCAGAGGGGAAGAAGCTGTTCCTGAATCGCTGAGTGTGTGCCTTCAGGCTCCTGTACCTCCCCCCTCATGGCAGAGGGGAAGAAGCTGTTCCTGAATCACTGAATGTGTGTCTTCAGGCTCCTGTACCTCCCCACTGATGGCAGAGGGGAAGAAGCTGTTCCTGAATCGCTGAGTGTGTGTCTTCAGGCTCCTGTACCTCCCCCCGATGGCAGAGGGGAAGAAGCTGTTCCTGAATCGTTGAGTGTGTGTCTTCAGGCTCCTGTACCTCCTCCCTGATGGCAGAGGGGAAGAAGCTGTTCCTGAATCGTTGAGTGTGTGTCTTCAGGCTCCTGTACCTCCTCTCTGATGACAGAGGGGAAGAAGCTGTTCCTGAATCGCTGAGTGTGTGTCTTCAGGCTCCTGTACCTCCTCCCTGATGGCAGAGGGGAAGAAGCTGTTCCTGAATCGCTGAGTGTGTGTCTTCAGGCTCCTGTACCTCCTCCCTGATGGCAGAGGGGAAGAAGCTGTTCCTGAATCGCTGAGTGTGTGTCTTCAGGCTCCTGTACCTCCTCTCTGATGACAGAGGGGAAGAAGCTGTTCCTGAATCGTTGAGTGTGTGTCTTCAGGCTCCTGTACCTCCTCTCTGATGACAGAGGGGAAGAAGCTGTTCCTGAATCGCTGAGTGTGTGTCTTCAGGCTCCTGTACCTCCCCCCTGATGGCAGAGGGGAAGAAGCTGTTCCTGAATCGCTGAGTGTGTGTCTTCAGGCTCCTGTACCTCCTCCCTGATGGCAGAGGGGAAGAAGCTGTTCCTGAATCGCTGAGTGTGTGTCTTCAGGCTCCTGTACCTCCTCCCTGCTGGCAGAGGGGAAGAAGCTGTTTCTGAATCGCTGAGTGTGTGTCTTCAGGCTCCTGTACCTCCCCCCGATGGCAGAGGGGAAGAAGCTGTTCCTGAATCGCTGAGTGTGTGTCTTCAGGCTCCTGTACCTCCCCCCTGATGGCAGAGGGGAAGAAGCTGTTCCTGAATCGCTGAGTGTGTGTCTTCAGGTTCCTGTACCTCCTCTCTGATGACAGAGGGGAAGAAGCTGTTCCTGAATCGTTCAGTGTGTGTCTTCAGGCTCCTGTACCTCCCCCCTGATGGCAGAGGGAAGAAGCTGTTCCTGAATCGCTGAGTGTGTGTCTTCAGGCTCCTGTACCTCCCCCCTGATGGCAGAGTGGAAGAATCTGTTCCTGAATCGCTGAGTGTGTGTCTTCAGGCTCCTGTACCTCCTCTCTGATGACAGAGGGGAAGAAGCTGTTCCTGAATCGCTGAGTGTGTGTCTTCAGGTTCCTGTACCTCCTCTCTGATGACAGAGGGGAAGAAGCTGTTCCTGAATCGTTGAGTGTGTGTCTTCAGGCTCCTGTACCTCCTCCCTGATGGCAGAGGGAAGAAGCTGTTCCTGAATCGCTGAGTGTGTGCTTCAGGCTCCTGTACCTCCTCCCTGATGGCAGAGGGGGAGAAGCTGTTCCTGAATCGTTGAGTGTGTGTCTTCAGGCTCCTGTACCTCCCCCCTGATGGCAGAGGGGAAGAAGCTGTTCCTGAATCGTTGAGTGTGTGTCTTCAGGCTCCTGTACCTCCTCTCTGATGACAGAGGGGAAGAAGCTGTTCCTGAATCGTTGAGTGTGTGTCTTCAGGCTCCTGTACCTCCTCCCCGATGGCAGAGGGGAAGAAGCTTTTCCTGAATCGCTGAGTGTGTGTCTTCAGGCTCCTGTACCTCCCCCCGATGGCAGAGGGGAAGAAGCTGTTCCTGAATCGCTGAGTGTGTGTCTTCAGGCTCCTGTACCTCCCCCCTGATGGCAGAGGGGAAGAAGCTGTTCCTGAATCGCTGAGTGTGTGTCTTCAGGCTCCTGTACCTCCTCCCTGATGGCAGAGGGGAAGAAGCTGTTCCTGAATCGCTGAGTGTGTGTCTTCAGGCTCCTGTACCTCCTCCCTGATGGCAGAGGGGAAGAAGCTGTTTCTGAATCGCTGAGTGTGTGTCTTCAGGCTCCTGTACCTCCCCCCTGATGGCAGAGGGGAAGAAGCTGTTCCTGAATCGCTGAGTGTGTGTCTTCAGGCTCCTGTACCTCCTCTCTGATGACAGAGGGGAAGAAGCTGTTCCTGAATCGCTGAGTGTGTGTCTTCAGTTTCCTGTACCTCCTCTCTGATGACAGAGGGGAAGAAGCTGTTCCTGAATCGTTGAGTGTGTGTCTTCAGGCTCCTGTACCTCCTCCCTGATGGCAGAGGGGAAGAAGCTGTTCCTGAATCGCTGAGTGTGTGCTTCAGGCTCCTGTACCTCCTCCCTGATGGCAGAGGGGAAGAAGCTGTTCCTGAATCGCTGAGTGTGTGCTTCAGGCTCCTGTACCTCCTCCCTGATGGCAGAGGGGGAGAAGCTGTTCCTGAATCGTTGAGTGTGTGCTTCGGGCTCCTGTACTTCCCCCCGATGGCAGAGGGGAAGAAGCTGTTCCTGAATCGTTGAGTGTGTATCTTCAGGCTCCTGTACCTCCCCCCTGATGGCAGAGGGGAAGAAGCTGTTCCTGAATCGTTGAGTGTGTGCTTCAGGGCTCCTGTATCTCCTCCCTGATGGCAGAGGGGGAGAAGCTGTTCCTGAATCGTTGAGTGTGTGCTTCAGGCTCCTGTACCTCCTCCCTGATGGCAGAGGGGAAGAAGCTGTTCCTGAATCGTTGAGTGTGTGTCTTTAGGCTGTACCTCCTCCCTGATGGCAGAGGGGAAGAAGCTGTTCCTGAATCGTTGAGTGTGTGTCTTCAGGCTCCTGTACCTCCCCCCCGATGGCAGAGGGGAAGAAGCTGTTCTCTGAATCGCTGAGTGTGTGGTCTTCAGGCTCCTGTACCTCCCCCGATGGCAGAGGGGAAGAAGCTGTTCCTGAATCGCTGAGTGTGTGTCTTCAGGCTCCTGTACCTCCCCCCGATGGCACAGTGGAAGAAGCTGTTCCTGAATCGTTGAGTGTGTGTCTTCAGGCTCCTGTACCTCCCCCCTGATGGCAGAGGGGAAGAAGCTGTTCCTGAATCGCTGAGTGTGTGTCTTCAGGCTCCTGTACCTCCTCCCTGATGGCAGAGGGGAAGAAGCTGTTCCAGAATCGCTGAGTGTGTGTCTCAGGCTCCTGTACCTCCCCCCTGATGCAGAGGGGAAGAAGCTGTTCTGAATCGCTGAGTGTGTGCCTTCAGGCTCCTGTACCTCCTCCCTGATGGCAGAGGGGAAGAAGCTGTTCCTGAATCGCTGAGTGTGTGTCTTCAGGCTCCTGTACCTCCTCCCTGATGGCAGAGGGGAAGAAGCTGTTCCTGAATCGCTGAGTGTGTGTCTTCAGGCTCCTGTACCTCCTCTCTGATGACAGAGGGAAGAAGCTGTTCCTGAATCGCTGAGTGTGTGTCTTCTAGGTTCCTGTACCTCCTCTCTGATGACAGAGGGGAAGAAGCTGTTCCTGAATCGTTGAGGTGTGTGTCTTCAGGCTCCTGTACCTCCTCCCTGATGGCAGAGGGGAAGAAGCTGTTCCTGAATCGCTGAGTGTGTGTCTTCAGGCTCCTGTACCTCCTCCCTGATGGCAGAGGGGAGAAGCTGTTCCTGAATCAGTTGAGTGTGTGCTTCAGGCTCCTGTACCTCCTCCCTGATGGCAGAGGGGAAGAAGCTGTTCCTGAATCGTTGAGTGTGTGTCTTCAGGCTCCTGTACCTCCCCCCGATGGCAGAGGGGAAGAAGCTGTTCCTGAATCGCTGAGTGTGTGTCTTCAGGCTCCTGTACCTCCCCCCGATGGCAGAGGGGAAGAAGCTGTTCCTGAATCGCTGAGTGTGTGTCTTCAGGCTCCTGTACCTCCCCCCGATGGCAGAGTGGAAGAAGCTGTTCCTGAATCGTTGAGTGTGTGTCTTCAGGCTCCTGTACCTCCCCCCTGATGGCAGAGGGGAAGAAGCTGTTCCTGAATCGCTGAGTGTGTGTCTTCAGGCTCCTGTACCTCCTCCCTGATGGCAGAGGGGAAGAAGCTGTTCCTGAATCGCTGAGTGTGTGTCTTCAGGCTCCTGTACCTCCTCCCTGATGGCAGAGGGGAAGAAGCTGTTCCTGAATCGCTGAGTGTGTGTCTTCAGGCTCCTGTACCTCCCCCCTGATGGCAGAGGGGAAGAAGCTGTTCCTGAATCGCTGAGTGTGTGCCTTCAGGCTCCTGTACCTCCTCCCTGATGGCAGAGGGGAAGAAGCTGTTCCTGAATCGCTGAGTGTGTGTCTTCAGGCTCCTGTACCTCCTCTCTGATGACAGAGCGGAAGAAGCTGTTCCTGAATCGCTGAGTGTGTGTCTTCAGGTTCCTGTACCTCCTCTCTGATGACAGAGGGGAAGAAGCTGTTCCTGAATCGTTGAGTGTGTGTCTTCAGGCTCCTGTACCTCCTCCCTGATGGCAGAGGGGAAGAAGCTGTTCCTGAATCGCTGAGTGTGTGTCTTCAGGCTCCTGTACCTCCTCCCTGATGGCAGAGGGGGAGAAGCTGTTCCTGAATCGTTGAGTGTGTGCTTCAGGCTCCTGTACCTCCTCCCTGATGGCAGAGGGGGAGAAGCTGTTCCTGAATCGTTGAGTGTGTGCTTCAGGCTCCTGTACTTCCCCCCGATGGCAGAGGGGAAGAAGCTGTTCCTGAATCGTTGAGTGTGTGTCTTCAGGCTCCTGTACCTCCTCCCTGATGGCAGAGGGGAAGAAGCTGTTCCTGAATCGTTGAGTGTGTGTCTTCAGGCTCCTGTACCTCCCCCCGATGACAGAGGGGAAGAAGCTGTTCCTGAATCACTGAGTGTGTGTCTTCAGGCTCCTGTACCTCCTCCCTGATGGCAGAGGGGAAGAAGCTGTTCCTGAATCGCTGAGTGTGTGTCTTCAGGCTCCTGTACCTCCCCCCGATGGCAGAGGGGAAGACGCTGTTCCTGAATCGTTGAGTGTGTGTCTTCAGGCTCCTGTACCTCCCCCCTGATGGCAGAGGGGAAGAAGCTGTTCCTGAATCGTTGAGTGTGTGTCTTCAGGCTCCTGTACCTCCTCCCTGATGGCAGAGTGGAAGAAGCTGTTCCTGAATCGCTGAGTGTGTGTCTTCAGGCTCCTGTACCTCCTCCCCGATGGCAGAGGGGAAGAAGCTGTTCCTGAATCGCTGAGTGTGTGTCTTCAGGCTCCTGTACCTCACCCCGATGGCAGAGGGGAAGAAGCTGTTCCTGAATCGCTGAGTGTGTGCCTTCAGGCTCCTGTACCTCCCCCCTCATGGCAGAGGGGAAGAAGCTGTTCCTGAATCACTGAATGTGTGTCTTCAGGCTCCTGTACCTCCCCACTGATGGCAGAGGGGAAGAAGCTGTTCCTGAATCGCTGAGTGTGTGTCTTCAGGCTCCTGTACCTCCCCACGATGGCAGAGGGGAAGAAGCTGTTCCTGAATCGTTGAGTGTGTGTCTTCAGGCTCCTGTACCTCCTCCCTGATGGCAGAGGGGAAGAAGCTGTTCCTGAATCGTTGAGTGTGTGTCTTCAGGCTCCTGTACCTCCTCTCTGATGACAGAGGGGAAGAAGCTGTTCCTGAATCGCTGAGTGTGTGTCTTCAGGCTCCTGTACCTCCTCCCTGATGGCAGAGGGGAAGAAGCTGTTCCTGAATCGCTGAGTGTGTGTCTTCAGGCTCCTGTACCTCCTCCCTGATGGCAGAGGGGAAGAAGCTGTTCCTGAATCGCTGAGTGTGTGTCCTCAGGCTCCTGTACCTCCTCTCTGATGACAGAGGGGAAGAAGCTGTTCCTGAATCGTTGAGTGTGTGTCTTCAGGCTCCTGTACCTCCTCTCTGATGACAGAGGGGAAGAAGCTGTTCCTGAATCGCTGAGTGTGTGTCTTCAGGTTCCTGTACCTCCTCTCTGATGACAGAGGGGAAGAAGCTGTTCCTGAATCGCTGAGTGTGTGTCTTCAGGCTCCTGTACCTCCCCCCTGATGGCAGAGGGGAAGAAGCTGTTCCTGAATCGCTGAGTGTGTGTCTTCAGGCTCCTGTACCTCCTCCCTGATGGCAGAGGGGAAGAAGCTGTTCCTGAATCGCTGAGTGTGTGTCTTCAGGCTCCTGTACCTCCTCCCTGCTGGCAGAGGGGAAGAAGCTGTTTCTGAATCGCTGAGTGTGTGTCTTCAGGCTCCTGTACCTCCCCCCGATGGCAGAGGGGAAGAAGCTGTTCCTGAATCGCTGAGTGTGTGTCTTCAGGCTCCTGTACCTCCCCCCTGATGGCAGAGGGGAAGAAGCTGTTCCTGAATCGCTGAGTGTGTGTCTTCAGGTTCCTGTACCTCCTCTCTGATGACAGAGGGGAAGAAGCTGTTCCTGAATCGTTCAGTGTGTGTCTTCAGGCTCCTGTACCTCCCCCCTGATGGCAGAGGGGAAGAAGCTGTTCCTGAATCGCTGAGTGTGTGTCTTCAGGCTCCTGTACCTCCCCCCTGATGGCAGAGTGGAAGAAGCTGTTCCTGAATCGCTGAGTGTGTGTCTTCAGGCTCCTGTACCTCCTCTCTGATGACAGAGGGGAAGAAGCTGTTCCTGAATCGCTGAGTGTGTGTCTTCAGGTTCCTGTACCTCCTCTCTGATGACAGAGGGGAAGAAGCTGTTCCTGAATCGTTGAGTGTGTGTCTTCAGGCTCCTGTACCTCCTCCCTGATGGCAGAGGGGAAGAAGCTGTTCCTGAATCGCTGAGTGTGTGCTTCAGGCTCCTGTACCTCCTCCCTGATGGCAGAGGGGGAGAAGCTGTTCCTGAATCGTTGAGTGTGTGTCTTCAGGCTCCTGTACCTCCCACCTGATGGCAGAGGGGAAGAAGTTGTTCCTGAATCGTTGAGTGTGTGTCTTCAGGCTCCTGTACCTCCTCTCTGATGACAGAGGGGAAGAAGCTGTTCCTGAATCGTTGAGTGTGTGTCTTCAGGCTCCTGTACCTCCTCCCCGATGGCAGAGGGGAAGAAGCTTTTCCTGAATCGCTGAGTGTGTGTCTTCAGGCTCCTGTACCTCCCCCCGATGGCAGAGGGGAAGAAGCTGTTCCTGAATCGCTGAGTGTGTGTCTTCAGGCTCCTGTACCTCCCCCCTGATGGCAGAGGGGAAGAAGCTGTTCCTGAATCGCTGAGTGTGTGTCTTCAGGCTCCTGTACCTCCTCCCTGATGGCAGAGGGGAAGAAGCTGTTCCTGAATCGCTGAGTGTGTGTCTTCAGGCTCCTGTACCTCCTCCCTGATGGCAGAGGGGAAGAAGCTGTTTCTGAATCGCTGAGTGTGTGTCTTCAGGCTCCTGTACCTCCCCCCGATGGCAGAGGGGAAGAAGCTGTTCCTGAATCGTTGAGTGTGTGTCTTCAGGCTCCTGTACCTCCCCCCTGATGGCAGAGGGGAAGAAGCTGTTCCTGAATCGCTGAGTGTGTGTCTTCAGGCTCCTGTACCTCCTCTCTGATGACAGAGGGGAAGAAGCTGTTCCTGAATCGCTGAGTGTGTGTCTTCAGTTTCCTGTACCTCCTCTCTGATGACAGAGGGGAAGAAGCTGTTCCTGAATCGTTGAGTGTGTGTCTTCAGGCTCCTGTACCTCCTCCCTGATGGCAGAGGGGAAGAAGCTGTTCCTGAATCGCTGAGTGTGTGCTTCAGGCTCCTGTACCTCCTCCCTGATGGCAGAGGGGGAGAAGCTGTTCCTGAATCGTTGAGTGTGTGCTTCGGGCTCCTGTACTTCCCCCCGATGGCAGAGGGGAAGAAGCTGTTCCTGAATCGTTGAGTGTGTATCTTCAGGCTCCTGTACCTCCCCCCTGATGGCAGAGGGGAAGAAGCTGTTCCTGAATCGTTGAGTGTGTGCTTCAGGCTCCTGTATCTCCTCCCTGATGGCAGAGGGGGAGAAGCTGTTCCTGAATCGTTGAGTGTGTGCTTCAGGCTCCTGTACCTCCTCCCTGATGGCAGAGGGGAAGAAGCTGTTCCTGAATCGTTGAGTGTGTGTCTTCAGGCTCCTGTACCTCCTCCCTGATGGCAGAGGGGAAGAAGCTGTTCCTGAATCGTTGAGTGTGTGTCTTCAGGCTCCTGTACCTCCCCCCGATGGCAGAGGGGAAGAAGCTGTTCCTGAATCGCTGAGTGTGTGTCTTCAGGCTCCTGTACCTCCCCCCGATGGCAGAGGGGAAGAAGCTGTTCCTGAATCGCTGAGTGTGTGTCTTCAGGCTCCTGTACCTCCCCCCGATGGCAGAGTGGAAGAAGCTGTTCCTGAATCGTTGAGTGTGTGTCTTCAGGCTCCTGTACCTCCCCCCTGATGGCAGAGGGGAAGAAGCTGTTCCTGAATCGCTGAGTGTGTGTCTTCAGGCTCCTGTACCTCCTCCCTGATGGCAGAGGGGAAGAAGCTGTTCCTGAATCGCTGAGTGTGTGTCTTCAGGCTCCTGTACCTCCCCCCTGATGGCAGAGGGGAAGAAGCTGTTCCTGAATCGCTGAGTGTGTGCCTTCAGGCTCCTGTACCTCCTCCCTGATGGCAGAGGGGAAGAAGCTGTTCCTGAATCGCTGAGTGTGTGTCTTCAGGCTCCTGTACCTCCTCCCTGATGGCAGAGGGGAAGAAGCTGTTCCTGAATCGCTGAGTGTGTGTCTTCAGGCTCCTGTACCTCCTCTCTGATGACAGAGGGGAAGAAGCTGTTCCTGAATCGCTGAGTGTGTGTCTTCAGGTTCCTGTACCTCCTCTCTGATGACAGAGGGGAAGAAGCTGTTCCTGAATCGTTGAGTGTGTGTCTTCAGGCTCCTGTACCTCCTCCCTGATGGCAGAGGGGAAGAAGCTGTTCCTGAATCGCTGAGTGTGTGTCTTCAGGCTCCTGTACCTCCCCCCGATGGCAGAGTGGAAGAAGCTGTTCCTGAATCGTTGAGTGTGTGTCTTCAGGCTCCTGTACCTCCCCCCTGATGGCAGAGGGGAAGAAGCTGTTCCTGAATCGCTGAGTGTGTGTCTTCAGGCTCCTGTACCTCCTCCCTGATGGCAGAGGGGAAGAAGCTGTTCCTGAATCGCTGAGTGTGTGTCTTCAGGCTCCTGTACCTCCCCCCTGATGGCAGAGGGGAAGAAGCTGTTCCTGAATCGCTGAGTGTGTGCCTTCAGGCTCCTGTACCTCCTCCCTGATGGCAGAGGGGAAGAAGCTGTTCCTGAATCGCTGAGTGTGTGTCTTCAGGCTCCTGTACCTCCTCCCTGATGGCAGAGGGGAAGAAGCTGTTCCTGAATCGCTGAGTGTGTGTCTTCAGGCTCCTGTACCTCCTCTCTGATGACAGAGGGGAAGAAGCTGTTCCTGAATCGCTGAGTGTGTGTCTTCAGGTTCCTGTACCTCCTCTCTGATGACAGAGGGGAAGAAGCTGTTCCTGAATCGTTGAGTGTGTGTCTTCAGGCTCCTGTACCTCCTCCCTGATGGCAGAGGGGAAGAAGCTGTTCCTGAATCGCTGAGTGTGTGTCTTCAGGCTCCTGTACCTCCTCCCTGATGGCAGAGGGGGAGAAGCTGTTCCTGAATCGTTGAGTGTGTGCTTCAGGCTCCTGTACCTCCCCCCGATGGCAGAGGGGAAGAAGCTGTTTCTGAATCGCTGAGTGTGTGTCTTCAAGCTCCTGTACCTCCCCCCGATGGCAGAGGGGAAGAAGCTGTTCCTGAATCGCTGAGTGTGTGTCTTCAGGCTCCTGTACCTCCCCCCTGATGGCAGAGGGGAAGAAGCTGTTCCTGAATCGCTGAGTGTGTGTCTTCAGGTTCCTGTACCTCCTCTCTGATGACAGAGGGGAAGAAGCTGTTCCTGAATCGTTCAGTGTGTGTCTTCAGGCTCCTGTACCTCCCCCCTGATGGCAGAGGGGAAGAAGCTGTTCCTGAATCGCTGAGTGTGTGTCTTCAGGCTCCTGTACCTCCCCCCTGATGGCAGAGGGGAAGAAGCTGTTCCTGAATCGCTGAGTGTGTGTCTTCAGGCTCCTGTACCTCCTCTCTGATGACAGAGGGGAAGAAGCTGTTCCTGAATCGCTGAGTGTGTGTCTTCAGGTTCCTGTACCTCCTCTCTGATGACAGAGGGGAAGAAGCTGTTCCTGAATCGTTGAGTGTGTGTCTTCAGGCTCCTGTACCTCCTCCCTGATGGCAGAGGGGAAGAAGCTGTTCCTGAATCGCTGAGTGTGTGCTTCAGGCTCCTGTACCTCCTCCCTGATGGCAGAGGGGGAGAAGCTGTTCCTGAATCGTTGAGTGTGTGCTTCAGGCTCCTGTACTTCCCCCCGATGGCAGAGGGGAAGAAGCTGTTCCTGAATCGTTGAGTGTGTGTCTTCAGGCTCCTGTACCTCCCCCCTCATGGCAGAGGGGAAGAAGCTGTTCCTGAATCGTTGAGTGTGTGTCTTCAGGCTCCTGTACCTCCTCTCTGATGACAGAGGGGAAGAAGCTGTTCCTGAATCGTTGAGTGTGTGTCTTCAGGCTCCTGTACCTCCTCCCCGATGGCAGAGGGGAAGAAGCTTTTCCTGAATCGCTGAGTGTGTGTCTTCAGGCTCCTGTACCTCCCCCCGATGGCAGAGGGGAAGAAGCTGTTCCTGAATCGCTGAGTGTGTGTCTTCAGGCTCCTGTACCTCCCCCCTGATGGCAGAGGGGAAGAAGCTGTTCCTGAATCGCTGAGTGTGTGTCTTCAGGCTCCTGTACCTCCTCCCTGATGGCAGAGGGGAAGAAGCTGTTCCTGAATCGCTGAGTGTTTGTCTTCAGGCTCCTGTACCTCCTCCCTGATGGCAGAGGGGAAGAAGCTGTTTCTGAATCGCTGAGTGTGTGTCTTCAGGCTCCTGTACCTCCCCCCGATGGCAGAGGGGAAGAAGCTGTTCCTGAATCGTTGAGTGTGTGTCTTCAGGCTCCTGTATCTCCCCCCTGATGGCAGAGGGGAAGAAGCTGTTCCTGAATCGCTGAGTGTGTGTCTTCAGGCTCCTGTACCTCCTCTCTGATGACAGAGGGGAAGAAGCTGTTCCTGAATTGCTGAGTGTGTGTCTTCAGGTTCCTGTACCTCCTCTCTGATGACAGAGGGGAAGAAGCTGTTCCTGAATCGTTGAGTGTGTGTCTTCAGGCTCCTGTACCTCCTCCCTGATGGCAGAGGGGAAGAAGCTGTTCCTGAATCGCTGAGTGTGTGCTTCAGGCTCCTGTACCTCCTCCCTGATGGCAGAGGGGGAGAAGCTGTTCCTGAATCGCTGAGTGTGTGTCTTCAGGCTCCTGTACCTCCTCCCTGATGGCAGAGGGGAAGAAGCTGTTTCTGAATCGCTGAGTGTGTGTCTTCAGGCTCCTGTACCTCCCCCCGATGGCAGAGGGGAAGAAGCTGTTCCTGAATCGTTGAGTGTGTGTCTTCAGGCTCCTGTACCTCCCCCCTGATGGCAGAGGGGAAGAAGCTGTTCCTGAATCGCTGAGTGTGTGTCTTCAGGCTCCTGTACCTCCTCTCTGATGACAGAGGGGAAGAAGCTGTTCCTGAATCGCTGAGTGTGTGTCTTCAGTTTCCTGTACCTCCTCTCTGATGACAGAGGGGAAGAAGCTGTTCCTGAATCGTTGAGTGTGTGTCTTCAGGCTCCTGTACCTCCTCCCTGATGGCAGAGGGGAAGAAGCTGTTCCTGAATCGCTGAGTGTGTGCTTCAGGCTCCTCTACCTCCTCCCTGATGGCAGAGGGGGAGAAGCTGTTCCTGAATCGTTGAGTGTGTGCTTCGGGCTCCTGTACTTCCCCCGATGGCAGAGGGGAAGAAGCTGTTCCTGAATCGTTGAGTGTGTATCTTCAGGCTCCTGTACCTCCCCCCTGATGGCAGAGGGGAAGAAGCTGTTCCTGAATCGTTGAGTGTGTGCTTCAGGCTCCTGTATCTCCTCCCTGATGGCAGAGGGGGAGAAGCTGTTCCTGAATCGTTGAGTGTGTGCTTCAGGCTCCTGTACCTCCTCCCTGATGGCAGAGGGGAAGAAGCTGTTCCTGAATCGTTGAGTGTGTGTCTTCAGGCTCCCGTACCTCCTCCCTGATGGCAGAGGGGAAGAAGCTGTTCCTGAATCGTTGAGTGTGTGTCTTCAGGCTCCTGTACCTCCCCCCGATGGCAGAGGGGAAGAAGCTGTTCCTGAATCGCTGAGTGTGTGTCTTCAGGCTCCTGTACCTCCCCCCGATGGCAGAGGGGAAGAAGCTGTTCCTGAATCGCTGAGTGTGTGTCTTCAGGCTCCTGTACCTCCCCCCGATGGCAGAGTGGAAGAAGCTGTTCCTGAATCGTTGAGTGTGTGTCTTCAGGCTCCTGTACCTCCCCCCTGATGGCAGAGGGGAAGAAGCTGTTTCTGAATCGCTGAGTGTGTGTCTTCAGGCTCCTGTACCTCCTCTCTGATGACAGAGGGGAAGAAGCTGTTCCTGAATCGCTGAGTGTGTGTCTTCAGGTTCCTGTACCTCCTCTCTGATGACAGAGGGGAAGAAGCTGTTCCTGAATCGTTGAGTGTGTGTCTTCAGGCTCCTGTACCTCCTCCCTGATGGCAGAGGGGAAGAAGCTGTTCCTGAATCGCTGAGTGTGTGCTTCAGGCTCCTGTACCTCCTCCCTGATGGCAGAGGGGGAGAAGCTGTTCCTGAATCGTTGAGTGTGTGTCTTCAGGCTCCTGTACCTCCCACCTGATGGCAGAGGGGAAGAAGTTGTTCCTGAATCGTTGAGTGTGTGTCTTCAGGCTCCTGTACCTCCTCTCTGATGACAGAGGGGAAGAAGCTGTTCCTGAATCGTTGAGTGTGTGTCTTCAGGCTCCTGTACCTCCTCCCCGATGGCAGAGGGGAAGAAGCTTTTCCTGAATCGCTGAGTGTGTGTCTTCAGGCTCCTGTACCTCCCCCCGATGGCAGAGGGGAAGAAGCTGTTCCTGAATCGCTGAGTGTGTGTCTTCAGGCTCCTGTACCTCCCCCCTGATGGCAGAGGGGAAGAAGCTGTTCCTGAATCGCTGAGTGTGTGTCTTCAGGCTCCTGTACCTCCTCCCTGATGGCAGAGGGGAAGAAGCTGTTCCTGAATCGCTGAGTGTGTGTCTTCAGGCTCCTGTACCTCCTCCCTGATGGCAGAGGGGAAGAAGCTGTTTCTGAATCGCTGAGTGTGTGTCTTCAGGCTCCTGTACCTCCCCCCGATGGCAGAGGGGAAGAAGCTGTTCCTGAATCGTTGAGTGTGTGTCTTCAGGCTCCTGTACCTCCCCCCTGATGGCAGAGGGGAAGAAGCTGTTCCTGAATCGCTGAGTGTGTGTCTTCAGGCTCCTGTACCTCCTCTCTGATGACAGAGGGGAAGAAGCTGTTCCTGAATCGCTGAGTGTGTGTCTTCAGTTTCCTGTACCTCCTCTCTGATGACAGAGGGGAAGAAGCTGTTCCTGAATCGTTGAGTGTGTGTCTTCAGGCTCCTGTACCTCCTCCCTGATGGCAGAGGGGAAGAAGCTGTTCCTGAATCGCTGAGTGTGTGCTTCAGGCTCCTGTACCTCCTCCCTGATGGCAGAGGGGGAGAAGCTGTTCCTGAATCGTTGAGTGTGTGCTTCGGGCTCCTGTACTTCCCCCCGATGGCAGAGGGGAAGAAGCTGTTCCTGAATCGTTGAGTGTGTATCTTCAGGCTCCTGTACCTCCCCCCTGATGGCAGAGGGGAAGAAGCTGTTCCTGAATCGTTGAGTGTGTGCTTCAGGCTCCTGTATCTCCTCCCTGATGGCAGAGGGGGAGAAGCTGTTCCTGAATCGTTGAGTGTGTGCTTCAGGCTCCTGTACCTCCTCCCTGATGGCAGAGGGGAAGAAGCTGTTCCTGAATCGTTGAGTGTGTGTCTTCAGGCTCCTGTACCTCCTCCCTGATGGCAGAGGGGAAGAAGCTGTTCCTGAATCGTTGAGTGTGTGTCTTCAGGCTCCTGTACCTCCCCCCGATGGCAGAGGGGAAGAAGCTGTTCCTGAATCGCTGAGTGTGTGTCTTCAGGCTCCTGTACCTCCCCCCGATGGCAGAGGGGAAGAAGCTGTTCCTGAATCGCTGAGTGTGTGTCTTCAGGCTCCTGTACCTCCCCCCGATGGCAGAGTGGAAGAAGCTGTTCCTGAATCGTTGAGTGTGTGTCTTCAGGCTCCTGTACCTCCCCCCTGATGGCAGAGGGGAAGAAGCTGTTCCTGAATCGCTGAGTGTGTGTCTTCAGGCTCCTGTACCTCCTCCCTGATGGCAGAGGGGAAGAAGCTGTTCCTGAATCGCTGAGTGTGTGTCTTCAGGCTCCTGTACCTCCCCCCTGATGGCAGAGGGGAAGAAGCTGTTCCTGAATCGCTGAGTGTGTGCCTTCAGGCTCCTGTACCTCCTCCCTGATGGCAGAGGGGAAGAAGCTGTTCCTGAATCGCTGAGTGTGTGTCTTCAGGCTCCTGTACCTCCTCCCTGATGGCAGAGGGGAAGAAGCTGTTCCTGAATCGCTGAGTGTGTGTCTTCAGGCTCCTGTACCTCCTCTCTGATGACAGAGGGGAAGAAGCTGTTCCTGAATCGCTGAGTGTGTGTCTTCAGGTTCCTGTACCTCCTCTCTGATGACAGAGGGGAAGAAGCTGTTCCTGAATCGTTGAGTGTGTGTCTTCAGGCTCCTGTACCTCCTCCCTGATGGCAGAGGGGAAGAAGCTGTTCCTGAATCGCTGAGTGTGTGTCTTCAGGCTCCTGTACCTCCCCCCGATGGCAGAGTGGAAGAAGCTGTTCCTGAATCGTTGAGTGTGTGTCTTCAGGCTCCTGTACCTCCCCCCTGATGGCAGAGGGGAAGAAGCTGTTCCTGAATCGCTGAGTGTGTGTCTTCAGGCTCCTGTACCTCCTCCCTGATGGCAGAGGGGAAGAAGCTGTTCCTGAATCGCTGAGTGTGTGTCTTCAGGCTCCTGTACCTCCCCCCTGATGGCAGAGGGGAAGAAGCTGTTCCTGAATCGCTGAGTGTGTGCCTTCAGGCTCCTGTACCTCCTCCCTGATGGCAGAGGGGAAGAAGCTGTTCCTGAATCGCTGAGTGTGTGTCTTCAGGCTCCTGTACCTCCTCCCTGATGGCAGAGGGGAAGAAGCTGTTCCTGAATCGCTGAGTGTGTGTCTTCAGGCTCCTGTACCTCCTCTCTGATGACAGAGGGGAAGAAGCTGTTCCTGAATCGCTGAGT
This sequence comes from Mobula birostris, assembly GCF_030028105.1. Taxonomy (NCBI): domain Eukaryota; kingdom Metazoa; phylum Chordata; class Chondrichthyes; order Myliobatiformes; family Myliobatidae; genus Mobula; species Mobula birostris. The sequence continues at coordinate 22,158 of NW_027276224.1, forward strand.
GTGTGTCTTCAGGTTCCTGTACCTCCTCTCTGATGACAGAGGGGAAGAAGCTGTTCCTGAATCGTTGAGTGTGTGTCTTCAGGCTCCTGTACCTCCTCCCTGATGGCAGAGGGGAAGAAGCTGTTCCTGAATCGCTGAGTGTGTGTCTTCAGGCTCCTGTACCTCCTCCCTGATGGCAGAGGGGGAGAAGCTGTTCCTGAATCGTTGAGTGTGTGCTTCAGGCTCCTGTACCTCCCCCCGATGGCAGAGGGGAAGAAGCTGTTTCTGAATCGCTGAGTGTGTGTCTTCAAGCTCCTGTACCTCCCCCGATGGCAGAGGGGAAGAAGCTGTTCCTGAATCGCTGAGTGTGTGTCTTCAGGCTCCTGTACCTCCCCCCTGATGGCAGAGGGGAAGAAGCTGTTCCTGAATCGCTGAGTGTGTGTCTTCAGGTTCCTGTACCTCCTCTCTGATGACAGAGGGGAAGAAGCTGTTCCTGAATCGTTCAGTGTGTGTCTTCAGGCTCCTGTACCTCCCCCCTGATGGCAGAGGGGAAGAAGCTGTTCCTGAATCGCTGAGTGTGTGTCTTCAGGCTCCTGTACCTCCCCCCTGATGGCAGAGGGGAAGAAGCTGTTCCTGAATCGCTGAGTGTGTGTCTTCAGGCTCCTGTACCTCCTCTCTGATGACAGAGGGGAAGAAGCTGTTCCTGAATCGCTGAGTGTGTGTCTTCAGGTTCCTGTACCTCCTCTCTGATGACAGAGGGGAAGAAGCTGTTCCTGAATCGTTGAGTGTGTGTCTTCAGGCTCCTGTACCTCCTCCCTGATGGCAGAGGGGAAGAAGCTGTTCCTGAATCGCTGAGTGTGTGCTTCAGGCTCCTGTACCTCCTCCCTGATGGCAGAGGGGGAGAAGCTGTTCCTGAATCGTTGAGTGTGTGCTTCAGGCTCCTGTACTTCCCCCCGATGGCAGAGGGGAAGAAGCTGTTCCTGAATCGTTGAGTGTGTGTCTTCAGGCTCCTGTACCTCCCCCCTCATGGCAGAGGGGAAGAAGCTGTTCCTGAATCGTTGAGTGTGTGTCTTCAGGCTCCTGTACCTCCTCTCTGATGACAGAGGGGAAGAAGCTGTTCCTGAATCGTTGAGTGTGTGTCTTCAGGCTCCTGTACCTCCTCCCCGATGGCAGAGGGGAAGAAGCTTTTCCTGAATCGCTGAGTGTGTGTCTTCAGGCTCCTGTACCTCCCCCCGATGGCAGAGGGGAAGAAGCTGTTCCTGAATCGCTGAGTGTGTGTCTTCAGGCTCCTGTACCTCCCCCCTGATGGCAGAGGGGAAGAAGCTGTTCCTGAATCGCTGAGTGTGTGTCTTCAGGCTCCTGTACCTCCTCCCTGATGGCAGAGGGGAAGAAGCTGTTCCTGAATCGCTGAGTGTTTGTCTTCAGGCTCCTGTACCTCCTCCCTGATGGCAGAGGGGAAGAAGCTGTTTCTGAATCGCTGAGTGTGTGTCTTCAGGCTCCTGTACCTCCCCCCGATGGCAGAGGGGAAGAAGCTGTTCCTGAATCGTTGAGTGTGTGTCTTCAGGCTCCTGTATCTCCCCCCTGATGGCAGAGGGGAAGAAGCTGTTCCTGAATCGCTGAGTGTGTGTCTTCAGGCTCCTGTACCTCCTCTCTGATGACAGAGGGGAAGAAGCTGTTCCTGAATTGCTGAGTGTGTGTCTTCAGGTTCCTGTACCTCCTCTCTGATGACAGAGGGGAAGAAGCTGTTCCTGAATCGTTGAGTGTGTGTCTTCAGGCTCCTGTACCTCCTCCCTGATGGCAGAGGGGAAGAAGCTGTTCCTGAATCGCTGAGTGTGTGCTTCAGGCTCCTGTACCTCCTCCCTGATGGCAGAGGGGAGAAGCTGTTCCTGAATCGCTGAGTGTGTGTCTTCAGGCTCCTGTACCTCCTCCCTGATGGCAGAGGGGAAGAAGCTGTTTCTGAATCGCTGAGTGTGTGTCTTCAGGCTCCTGTACCTCCCCCCGATGGCAGAGGGGAAGAAGCTGTTCCTGAATCGTTGAGTGTGTGTCTTCAGGCTCCTGTACCTCCCCCCTGATGGCAGAGGGGAAGAAGCTGTTCCTGAATCGCTGAGTGTGTGTCTTCAGGCTCCTGTACCTCCTCTCTGATGACAGAGGGGAAGAAGCTGTTCCTGAATCGCTGAGTGTGTGTCTTCAGTTTCCTGTACCTCCTCTCTGATGACAGAGGGGAAGAAGCTGTTCCTGAATCGTTGAGTGTGTGTCTTCAGGCTCCTGTACCTCCTCCCTGATGGCAGAGGGGAAGAAGCTGTTCCTGAATCGCTGAGTGTGTGCTTCAGGCTCCTCTACCTCCTCCTGATGGCAGAGGGGGAGAAGCTGTTCCTGAATCGTTGAGTGTGTGCTTCGGGTCTCCTGTACTTCCCCCCGATGGCAGAGGGGAAGAAGCTGTTCCTGAATCGTTGAGTGTGTATCTTCAGGCTCCTGTAACCTCCCCCCTGATGGCAGAGGGGAAGAAGCTGTTCCTGAATCGTTGAGTGTGTGCTTCAGGCTCCTGTATCTCCTCCCTGATGGCAGAGGGGGAGAAGCTGTTCCTGAATCGTTGAGTGTGTGCTTCAGGCTCCCTGTACCTCCTCCCTGATGGCAGAGGGAAGAAGCTGTTCCTGAATCGTTGAGTGTGTGTCTTCAGGCTCCCGTACCCTCCTCCCTGATGGCAGACGGGGAAGAAGCTGTTCCTGAATCGTTGAGTGTGTGTCTTCAGGCTCCTGTACCTCCCCCCCGATGGCAGAGGGAAGAAGCTGTTCCTGAATCGCTGAGTGTGTGTCTTCAGGCTCCTGTACCTCCCGCCCGATGGCAGAGGGGAAGAAAGCTGTTCCTGAATCGCTGAGTGTGTGTCTTCAGGCTCCTGTACCTCCCCCCGATGGCAGAGTGGAAGAAGCTGTTCCTGAATCGTTGAGTGTGTGTCTTCAGGCTCCTGTACCTCCCCCCTGATGGCAGAGGGGAAGAAGCTGTTTCTGATCGCTGAGTGTGTGTCTTCAGGCTCCTGTACCTCCCCCGATGGCAGAGGGGAAGAAGCTGTTCCTGAATCGTTGAGTGTGTGTCTTCAGGCTCCTGTACCTCCCCCTGATGGCAGAGGGAAGAAGCTGTTCCTGAATCGCTGAGGTGTGTGTCTTCAGGCTCCTGTACCTCCTCTCTGATGACAGAGGGGAAGAAGCTGTTCCTGAATCGCTGAGTGTGTGTCTTCAGTTTCCTGTACCTCCTCTCTGATGACAGAGGGGAAGAAGCTGTTCCTGAATCGTTGAGTGTGTGTCTTCAGGCTCCTGTACCTCCTCCCTGATGGCAGAGGGGAGAAGCTGTTCCTGAATCGCTGAGTGTGTGCTTCAGGCTCCTGGTACCTCCTCCCCTGATGGCAGAGGGGGAGAAGCTGTTCCTGAATCGTTAGAGTGTGTGTGCTTCGGGCTCCTGTACTTCCCCCCGATGGCAGAGGGGAAGAGCTGTTCCTGAATCGTTGAGTGTGTATCTTCAGGCTCCTGTACCTCCCCCCTGATGGCAGAGGGGAAGAAGCTGTTCCTGAATCGTTGAGTGTGTGCTTCAGGCTCCTGTATCTCCCTCCCTGATGGCAGAGGGGAGAAGCTGTTCCTGAATCGTTGAGTGTGTGCTTCAGGCTCCTGTACCTCCTCCCTGATGGCAGAGGGAAGAAGCTGTTCCTGAATCGTTGAGTGTGTGTCTTCAGGCTCCTAGTACCTCCTCCCTGATGGCAGAGGGGAAGAAGCTGTTCCTGAATCGTTGAGTGTGTGTCTTCAGGCTCCTGTACCTCCCCCCGATGCAGAGGGAAGAAGCTGTTCCTGAATCGCTGAGTGTGTGTCTTCAGGCTCCTGTACCTCCCCCGATGGCAGAGGGGAAGAAGCTGTTCCTGAATCGCTGAGTGTGTGTCTTCAGGCTCCTGTACCTCCCCCCGATGGCAGAGTGGAAGAAGCTGTTCCTGAATCGTTGAGTGTGTGTCTTCAGGCTCCTGTACCTCCCCCCTGATGGCAGAGGGGAAGAAGCTGTTCCTGAATCGCTGAGTGTGTGTCTTCAGGCTCCTGTACCTCCTCCCTGATGGCAGAGGGGAAGAAGCTGTTCCTGAATCGCTGAGTGTGTGTCTTCAGGCTCCTGTACCTCCCCCCTGATGGCAGAGGGGAAGAAGCTGTTCTGAATCGCTGAGTGTGTGCCTTCAGGCTCCTGTAACCTCCTCCCTGATGGCAGAGGGGAAGAAGCTGTTCCTGAATCGCTGAGTGTGTGTCTTCAGGCTCCTGTACCTCCTCCCTGATGGCAGAGGGGAAGAAGCTGTTCCTGAATCGCTGAGTGTGTGTCTTCAGGCTCCTGTACCTCCTCTCTGATGACAGAGGGGAAGAAGCTGTTCCTGAATCGCTGAGTGTGTGTCTTCAGGTTCCTGTACCTCTCTCTGATGACAGAGGGGAAGAAGCTGTTCCTGAATCGTTGAGTGTGTGTCTTCAGGCTCCTGTACCTCCTCCCTGATGGCAGAGGGGAAGAAGCTGTTCCTGAATCGCTGAGTGTGTGGTCTTCAGGCTCCTGTACCTCCCCCCGATGGCAGAGTGGAAGAAGCTGTTCCTGAATCGTTGAGTGTGTGTCTTCAGGCTCCTGTACCTCCCCCCTGATGGCAGAGGGGAAGAAGCTGTTCCTGAATCGCTGAGTGTGTGTCTTCAGGCTCCTGTACCTCCTCCCTGATGGCAGAGGGGAAGAAGCTGTTCCTGAATCGCTGCAGTGTGTGTCTTCAGGCTCCTGTACCTCCCCCCTGATGGCAGAGGGGAAGAAGCTGTTCCTGAATCGCTGAGTGTGTGCCTTCAGGCTCTGTACCTCCTCCCTGATGGCAGAGGGGAAGAAGCTGTTCCTGAATCGCTGAGTGTGTGTCTTCAGGCTCCTGTACCTCCTCCCTGATGGCAGAGGGGAAGAAGCTGTTCCTGAATCGCTGAGTGTGTGTCTTCAGGCTCCTGTACCTCCTCTCTGATGACAGAGGGGAAGAAGCTGTTCCTGAATCGCTGAGTGTGTGTCTTCAGGTTCCTGTACCTCCTCTCTGATGACAGAGGGGAAGAAGCTGTTCCTGAATCGTTGAGTGTGTGTCTTCAGGCTCCTGTACCTCCTCCCTGATGGCAGAGGGGAAGAAGCTGTTCCTGAATCGCTGAGTGTGTGTCTTCAGGCTCCTGTACCTCCTCCCTGATGGCAGAGGGGGAGAAGCTGTTCCTGAATCGTTGAGTGTGTGCTTCAGGCTCCTGTACCTCCCCCCGATGGCAGAGGGGAAGAAGCTGTTTCTGAATCGCTGAGTGTGTGTCTTCAAGCTCCTGTACCTCCCCCCGATGGCAGAGGGGAAGAAGCTGTTCCTGAATCGCTGAGTGTGTGTCTTCAGGCTCCTGTACCTCCCCCCTGATGGCAGAGGGGAAGAAGCTGTTCCTGAATCGCTGAGTGTGTGTCTTCAGGTTCCTGTACCTCCTCTCTGATGACAGAGGGGAAGAAGCTGTTCCTGAATCGTTCAGTGTGTGTCTTCAGGCTCCTGTACCTCCCCCTGATGGCAGAGGGGAAGAAGCTGTTCCTGAATCGCTGAGTGTGTGTCTTCAGGCTCCTGTACCTCCCCCCTGATGGCAGAGGGGAAGAAGCTGTTCCTGAATCGCTGAGTGTGTGTCTTCAGGCTCCTGTACCTCCTCTCTGATGACAGAGGGGAAGAAGCTGTTCCTGAATCGCTGAGTGTGTGTCTTCAGGTTCCTGTACCTCCTCTCTGATGACAGAGGGGAAGAAGCTGTTCCTGAATCGTTGAGTGTGTGTCTTCAGGCTCCTGTACCTCCTCCCTGATGGCAGAGGGGAAGAAGCTGTTCCTGAATCGCTGAGTGTGTGCTTCAGGCTCCTGTACCTCCTCCCTGATGGCAGAGGGGGAGAAGCTGTTCCTGAATCGTTGAGTGTGTGCTTCAGGCTCCTGTACTTCCCCCCGATGGCAGAGGGGAAGAAGCTGTTCCTGAATCGTTGAGTGTGTGTCTTCAGGCTCCTGTACCTCCCCCCTCATGGCAGAGGGGAAGAAGCTGTTCCTGAATCGTTGAGTGTGTGTCTTCAGGCTCCTGTACCTCCTCTCTGATGACAGAGGGGAAGAAGCTGTTCCTGAATCGTTGAGTGTGTGTCTTCAGGCTCCTGTACCTCCTCCCCGATGGCAGAGGGGAAGAAGCTTTTCCTGAATCGCTGAGTGTGTGTCTTCAGGCTCCTGTACCTCCCCCCGATGGCAGAGGGGAAGAAGCTGTTCCTGAATCGCTGAGTGTGTGTCTTCAGGCTCCTGTACCTCCCCCCTGATGGCAGAGGGGAAGAAGCTGTTCCTGAATCGCTGAGTGTGTGTCTTCAGGCTCCTGTACCTCCTCCCTGATGGCAGAGGGGAAGAAGCTGTTCCTGAATCGCTGAGTGTTTGTCTTCAGGCTCCTGTACCTCCTCCCTGATGGCAGAGGGGAAGAAGCTGTTTCTGAATCGCTGAGTGTGTGTCTTCAGGCTCCTGTACCTCCCCCCGATGGCAGAGGGGAAGAAGCTGTTCCTGAATCGTTGAGTGTGTGTCTTCAGGCTCCTGTATCTCCCCCCTGATGGCAGAGGGGAAGAAGCTGTTCCTGAATCGCTGAGTGTGTGTCTTCAGGCTCCTGTACCTCCTCTCTGATGACAGAGGGGAAGAAGCTGTTCCTGAATTGCTGAGTGTGTGTCTTCAGGTTCCTGTACCTCCTCTCTGATGACAGAGGGGAAGAAGCTGTTCCTGAATCGTTGAGTGTGTGTCTTCAGGCTCCTGTACCTCCTCCCTGATGGCAGAGGGGAAGAAGCTGTTCCTGAATCGCTGAGTGTGTGCTTCAGGCTCCTGTACCTCCTCCCTGATGGCAGAGGGGGAGAAGCTGTTCCTGAATCGCTGAGTGTGTGTCTTCAGGCTCCTGTACCTCCTCCCTGATGGCAGAGGGGAAGAAGCTGTTTCTGAATCGCTGAGTGTGTGTCTTCAGGCTCCTGTACCTCCCCCCGATGGCAGAGGGGAAGAAGCTGTTCCTGAATCGTTGAGTGTGTGTCTTCAGGCTCCTGTACCTCCCCCCTGATGGCAGAGGGGAAGAAGCTGTTCCTGAATCGCTGAGTGTGTGTCTTCAGGCTCCTGTACCTCCTCTCTGATGACAGAGGGGAAGAAGCTGTTCCTGAATCGCTGAGTGTGTGTCTTCAGTTTCCTGTACCTCCTCTCTGATGACAGAGGGGAAGAAGCTGTTCCTGAATCGTTGAGTGTGTGTCTTCAGGCTCCTGTACCTCCTCCCTGATGGCAGAGGGGAAGAAGCTGTTCCTGAATCGCTGAGTGTGTGCTTCAGGCTCCTCTACCTCCTCCCTGATGGCAGAGGGGGAGAAGCTGTTCCTGAATCGTTGAGTGTGTGCTTCGGGCTCCTGTACTTCCCCCCGATGGCAGAGGGGAAGAAGCTGTTCCTGAATCGTTGAGTGTGTATCTTCAGGCTCCTGTACCTCCCCCCTGATGGCAGAGGGGAAGAAGCTGTTCCTGAATCGTTGAGTGTGTGCTTCAGGCTCCTGTATCTCCTCCCTGATGGCAGAGGGGGAGAAGCTGTTCCTGAATCGTTGAGTGTGTGCTTCAGGCTCCTGTACCTCCTCCCTGATGGCAGAGGGGAAGAAGCTGTTCCTGAATCGTTGAGTGTGTGTCTTCAGGCTCCTGTACCTCCTCCCTGATGGCAGAGGGGAAGAAGCTGTTCCTCTGAATCGTTGAGTGTGTGTCTTCAGGCTCCTGTACCTCCCCCCGATGGCAGAGGGGAAGAAGCTGTTCCTGAATCGCTGAGTGTGTGTCTTCAGGCTCCTGTACCTCCCCCCGATGGCAGAGGGGAAGAAGCTGTTCCTGAATCGCTGAGTGTGTGTCTTCAGGCTCCTGTACCTCCCCCCGATGGCAGAGTGGAAGAAGCTGTTCCTGAATCGTTGAGTGTGTGTCTTCAGGCTCCTGTACCTCCCCCCTGATGGCAGAGGGGAAGAAGCTGTTCCTGAATCGCTGAGTGTGTGTCTTCAGGCTCCTGTACCTCCTCCCTGATGGCAGAGGGGAAGAAGCTGTTCCTGAATCGCTGAGTGTGTGTCTTCAGGCTCCTGTACCTCCCCCCTGATGGCAGAGGGGAAGAAGCTGTTCCTGAATCGCTGAGTGTGTGCCTTCAGGCTCCTGTACCTCCTCCCTGATGGCAGAGGGGAAGAAGCTGTTCCTGAATCGCTGAGTGTGTGTCTTCAGGCTCCTGTACCTCCTCCCTGATGGCAGAGGGGAAGAAGCTGTTCCTGAATCGCTGAGTGTGTGTCTTCAGGCTCCTGTACCTCCTCTCTGATGACAGAGGGGAAGAAGCTGTTCCTGAATCGCTGAGTGTGTGTCTTCAGGTTCCTGTACCTCCTCTCTGATGACAGAGGGGAAGAAGCTGTTCCTGAATCGTTGAGTGTGTGTCTTCAGGCTCCTGTACCTCCTCCCTGATGGCAGAGGGGAAGAAGCTGTTCCTGAATCGCTGAGTGTGTGTCTTCAGGCTCCTGTACCTCCCCCCGATGGCAGAGTGGAAGAAGCTGTTCCTGAATCGTTGAGTGTGTGTCTTCAGGCTCCTGTACCTCCCCCCTGATGGCAGAGGGGAAGAAGCTGTTCCTGAATCGCTGAGTGTGTGTCTTCAGGCTCCTGTACCTCCTCCCTGATGGCAGAGGGGAAGAAGCTGTTCCTGAATCGCTGAGTGTGTGTCTTCAGGCTCCTGTACCTCCCCCCTGATGGCAGAGGGGAAGAAGCTGTTCCTGAATCGCTGAGTGTGTGCCTTCAGGCTCCTGTACCTCCTCCCTGATGGCAGAGGGGAAGAAGCTGTTCCTGAATCGCTGAGTGTGTGTCTTCAGGCTCCTGTACCTCCTCCCTGATGGCAGAGGGGAAGAAGCTGTTCCTGAATCGCTGAGTGTGTGTCTTCAGGCTCCTGTACCTCCTCTCTGATGACAGAGGGGAAGAAGCTGTTCCTGAATCGCTGAGTGTGTGTCTTCAGGTTCCTGTACCTCCTCTCTGATGACAGAGGGGAAGAAGCTGTTCCTGAATCGTTGAGTGTGTGTCTTCAGGCTCCTGTACCTCCTCCCTGATGGCAGAGGGGAAGAAGCTGTTCCTGAATCGCTGAGTGTGTGTCTTCAGGCTCCTGTACCTCCTCCCTGATGGCAGAGGGGGAGAAGCTGTTCCTGAATCGTTGAGTGTGTGCTTCAGGCTCCTGTACCTCCCCCCGATGGCAGAGGGGAAGAAGCTGTTTCTGAATCGCTGAGTGTGTGTCTTCAAGCTCCTGTACCTCCCCCCGATGGCAGAGGGGAAGAAGCTGTTCCTGAATCGCTGAGTGTGTGTCTTCAGGCTCCTGTACCTCCCCCCTGATGGCAGAGGGGAAGAAGCTGTTCCTGAATCGCTGAGTGTGTGTCTTCAGGTTCCTGTACCTCCTCTCTGATGACAGAGGGGAAGAAGCTGTTCCTGAATCGTTCAGTGTGTGTCTTCAGGCTCCTGTACCTCCCCCCTGATGGCAGAGGGGAAGAAGCTGTTCCTGAATCGCTGAGTGTGTGTCTTCAGGCTCCTGTACCTCCCCCCTGATGGCAGAGGGGAAGAAGCTGTTCCTGAATCGCTGAGTGTGTGTCTTCAGGCTCCTGTACCTCCTCTCTGATGACAGAGGGGAAGAAGCTGTTCCTGAATCGCTGAGTGTGTGTCTTCAGGTTCCTGTACCTCCTCTCTGATGACAGAGGGGAAGAAGCTGTTCCTGAATCGTTGAGTGTGTGTCTTCAGGCTCCTGTACCTCCTCCCTGATGGCAGAGGGGAAGAAGCTGTTCCTGAATCGCTGAGTGTGTGCTTCAGGCTCCTGTACCTCCTCCCTGATGGCAGAGGGGGAGAAGCTGTTCCTGAATCGTTGAGTGTGTGCTTCAGGCTCCTGAACTTCCCCCCGATGGCAGAGGGGAAGAAGCTGTTCCTGAATCGTTGAGTGTGTGTCTTCAGGCTCCTGTACCTCCCCCCTGATGGCAGAGGGGAAGAAGCTGTTCCTGAATCGTTGAGTGTGTGTCTTCAGGCTCCTGTACCTCCTCTCTGATGACAGAGGGGAAGAAGCTGTTCCTGAATCGTTGAGTGTGTGTCTTCAGGCTCCTGTACCTCCTCCCCGATGGCAGAGGGGAAGAAGCTTTTCCTGAATCGCTGAGTGTGTGTCTTCAGGCTCCTGTACCTCCCCCCGATGGCAGAGGGGAAGAAGCTGTTCCTGAATCGCTGAGTGTGTGTCTTCAGGCTCCTGTACCTCCCCCCTGATGGCAGAGGGGAAGAAGCTGTTCCTGAATCGCTGAGTGTGTGTCTTCAGGCTCCTGTACCTCCTCCCTGATGGCAGAGGGGAAGAAGCTGTTCCTGAATCGCTGAGTGTGTGTCTTCAGGCTCCTGTACCTCCTCCCTGATGGCAGAGGGGAAGAAGCTGTTTCTGAATCGCTGAGTGTGTGTCTTCAGGCTCCTGTACCTCCCCCCGATGGCAGAGGGGAAGAAGCTGTTCCTGAATCGTTGAGTGTGTGTCTTCAGGCTCCTGTATCTCCCCCCTGATGGCAGAGGGGAAGAAGCTGTTCCTGAATCGCTGAGTGTGTGTCTTCAGGCTCCTGTACCTCCTCTCTGATGACAGAGGGGAAGAAGCTGTTCCTGAATTGCTGAGTGTGTGTCTTCAGGTTCCTGTACCTCCTCTCTGATGACAGAGGGGAAGAAGCTGTTCCTGAATCGTTGAGTGTGTGTCTTCAGGCTCCTGTACCTCCTCCCTGATGGCAGAGGGGAAGAAGCTGTTCCTGAATCGCTGAGTGTGTGCTTCAGGCTCCTGTACCTCCTCCCTGATGGCAGAGGGGGAGAAGCTGTTCCTGAATCGTTGAGTGTGTGCTTCGGGCTCCTGTACTTCCCCCCGATGGCAGAGGGGAAGAAGCTGTTCCTGAATCGTTGAGTGTGTATCTTCAGGCTCCTGTACCTCCCCCCTGATGGCAGAGGGGAAGAAGCTGTTCCTGAATCGTTGAGTGTGTGCTTCAGGCTCCTGTATCTCCTCCCTGATGGCAGAGGGGGAGAAGCTGTTCCTGAATCGTTGAGTGTGTGCTTCAGGCTCCTGTACCTCCTCCCTGATGGCAGAGGGGAAGAAGCTGTTCCTGAATCGTTGAGTGTGTGTCTTCAGGCTCCTGTACCTCCTCCCTGATGGCAGAGGGGAAGAAGCTGTTCCTGAATCGTTGAGTGTGTGTCTTCAGGCTCCTGTACCTCCCCCCGATGGCAGAGGGGAAGAAGCTGTTCCTGAATCGCTGAGTGTGTGTCTTCAGGCTCCTGTACCTCCCCCCGATGGCAGAGGGGAAGAAGCTGTTCCTGAATCGCTGAGTGTGTGTCTTCAGGCTCCTGTACCTCCCCCCGATGGCAGAGTGGAAGAAGCTGTTCCTGAATCGTTGAGTGTGTGTCTTCAGGCTCCTGTACCTCCCCCCTGATGGCAGAGGGGAAGAAGCTGTTCCTGAATCGCTGAGTGTGTGTCTTCAGGCTCCTGTACCTCCTCCCTGATGGCAGAGGGGAAGAAGCTGTTCCTGAATCGCTGAGTGTGTGTCTTCAGGCTCCTGTACCTCCTCCCTGATGGCAGAGGGGAAGAAGCTGTTCCTGAATCGCTGAGTGTGTGTCTTCAGGCTCCTGTACCTCCCCCCTGATGGCAGAGGGGAAGAAGCTGTTCCTGAATCGCTGAGTGTGTGCCTTCAGGCTCCTGTACCTCCTCCCTGATGGCAGAGGGGAAGAAGCTGTTCCTGAATCGCTGAGTGTGTGTCTTCAGGCTCCTGTACCTCCTCTCTGATGACAGAGCGGAAGAAGCTGTTCCTGAATCGCTGAGTGTGTGTCTTCAGGTTCCTGTACCTCCTCTCTGATGACAGAGGGGAAGAAGCTGTTCCTGAATCGTTGAGTGTGTTTCTTCAGGCTCCTGTACCTCCTCCCTGATGGCAGAGGGGAAGAAGCTGTTCCTGAATCGCTGAGTGTGTGTCTTCAGGCTCCTGTACCTCCTCCCTGATGGCAGAGGGGGAGAAGCTGTTCCTGAATCGTTGAGTGTGTGCTTCAGGCTCCTGTACCTCCTCCCTGATGGCAGAGGGGGAGAAGCTGTTCCTGAATCGTTGAGTGTGTGCTTCAGGCTCCTGTACTTCCCCCCCGATGGCAGAGGGGAAGAAGCTGTTCTGAATCGTTGAGTGTGTGTCTTCAGGCTCCTGTACCTCCTCCCTGATGGCAGAGGGGAAGAAGCTGTTCCTGAATCGTTGAGTGTGTGTCTTCAGGCTCCTGTACCTCCCCCCGATGGCAGAGGGGAAGAAGCTGTTCCTGAATCGCTGAGTGTGTGTCTTCAGGCTCCTGTACCTCCCCCCGATGGCAGAGGGGAAGACGCTGTTCCTGAATCGTTGAGTGTGTGTCTTCAGGCTCCTGTACCTCCCCCCTGATGGCAGAGGGGAAGAAGCTGTTCCTGAATCGTTGAGTGTGTGTCTTCAGGCTCCTGTACCTCCTCCCTGATGGCAGAGTGGAAGAAGCTGTTCCTGAATCGCTGAGTGTGTGTCTTCAGGCTCCTGTACCTCCTCCCCGATGGCAGAGGGGAAGAAGCTGTTCCTGAATCGCTGAGTGTGTGTCTTCAGGCTCCTGTACCTCACCCCGATGGCAGAGGGGAAGAAGCTGTTCCTGAATCGCTGAGTGTGTGCCTTCAGGCTCCTGTACCTCCCCCCTCATGGCAGAGGGGAAGAAGCTGTTCCTGAATCACTGAATGTGTGTCTTCAGGCTCCTGTACCTCCCCACTGATGGCAGAGGGGAAGAAGCTGTTCCTGAATCGCTGAGTGTGTGTCTTCAGGCTCCTGTACCTCCCCCGATGGCAGAGGGGAAGAAGCTGTTCCTGAATCGTTGAGTGTGTGTCTTCAGGCTCCTGTACCTCCTCCCTGATGGCAGAGGGGAAGAAGCTGTTCCTGAATCGTTGAGTGTGTGTCTTCAGGCTCCTGTACCTCCTCTCTGATGACAGAGGGAAGAAGCTGTTCCTGAATCGCTGAGTGTGTGTCTTCAGGCTCCTGTACCTCCTCCCTGATGGCAGAGGGGAAGAAGCTGTTCCTGAATCGCTGAGTGTGTGTCTTCAGGCTCCTGTACCTCCTCCCTGATGGCAGAGGGGAAGAAGCTGTTCCTGAATCGCTGAGTGTGTGTCTTCAGGCTCCTGTACCTCCTCTCTGATGACAGAGGGGAAGAAGCTGTTCCTGAATCGTTGAGTGTGTGTCTTCAGGCTCCTGTACCTCCTCTCTGATGACAGAGGGGAAGAAGCTGTTCCTGAATCGCTGAGTGTGTGTCTTCAGGTTCCTGTACCTCCTCTCTGATGACAGAGGGGAAGAAGCTGTTCCTGAATCGCTGAGTGTGTGTCTTCAGGCTCCTGTACCTCCCCCCTGATGGCAGAGGGGAAGAAGCTGTTCCTGAATCGCTGAGTGTGTGTCTTCAGGCTCCTGTACCTCCTCCCTGATGGCAGAGGGGAAGAAGCTGTTCCTGAATCGCTGAGTGTGTGTCTTCAGGCTCCTGTACCTCCTCCCTGCTGGCAGAGGGGAAGAAGCTGTTTCTGAATCGCTGAGTGTGTGTCTTCAGGCTCCTGTACCTCCCCCCGATGGCAGAGGGGAAGAAGCTGTTCCTGAATCGCTGAGTGTGTGTCTTCAGGCTCCTGTACCTCCCCCCTGATGGCAGAGGGGAAGAAGCTGTTCCTGAATCGCTGAGTGTGTGTCTTCAGGTTCCTGTACCTCCTCTCTGATGACAGAGGGGAAGAAGCTGTTCCTGAATCGTTCAGTGTGTGTCTTCAGGCTCCTGTACCTCCCCCCTGATGGCAGAGGGGAAGAAGCTGTTCCTGAATCGCTGAGTGTGTGTCTTCAGGCTCCTGTACCTCCCCCCTGATGGCAGAGTGGAAGAATCTGTTCCTGAATCGCTGAGTGTGTGTCTTCAGGCTCCTGTACCTCCTCTCTGATGACAGAGGGGAAGAAGCTGTTCCTGAATCGCTGAGTGTGTGTCTTCAGGTTCCTGTACCTCCTCTCTGATGACAGAGGGGAAGAAGCTGTTCCTGAATCGTTGAGTGTGTGTCTTCAGGCTCCTGTACCTCCTCCCTGATGGCAGAGGGGAAGAAGCTGTTCCTGAATCGCTGAGTGTGTGCTTCAGGCTCCTGTACCTCCTCCCTGATGGCAGAGGGGGAGAAGCTGTTCCTGAATCGTTGAGTGTGTGTCTTCAGGCTCCTGTACCTCCCCCCTGATGGCAGAGGGGAAGAAGCTGTTCCTGAATCGTTGAGTGTGTGTCTTCAGGCTCCTGTACCTCCTCTCTGATGACAGAGGGGAAGAAGCTGTTCCTGAATCGTTGAGTGTGTGTCTTCAGGCTCCTGTACCTCCTCCCCGATGGCAGAGGGGAAGAAGCTTTTCCTGAATCGCTGAGTGTGTGTCTTCAGGCTCCTGTACCTCCCCCCGATGGCAGAGGGGAAGAAGCTGTTCCTGAATCGCTGAGTGTGTGTCTTCAGGCTCCTGTACCTCCCCCCTGATGGCAGAGGGGAAGAAGCTGTTCCTGAATCGCTGAGTGTGTGTCTTCAGGCTCCTGTACCTCCTCCCTGATGGCAGAGGGGAAGAAGCTGTTCCTGAATCGCTGAGTGTGTGTCTTCAGGCTCCTGTACCTCCTCCCTGATGGCAGAGGGGAAGAAGCTGTTTCTGAATCGCTGAGTGTGTGTCTTCAGGCTCCTGTACCTCCCCCCTGATGGCAGAGGGGAAGAAGCTGTTCCTGAATCGCTGAGTGTGTGTCTTCAGGCTCCTGTACCTCCTCTCTGATGACAGAGGGGAAGAAGCTGTTCCTGAATCGCTGAGTGTGTGTCTTCAGTTTCCTGTACCTCCTCTCTGATGACAGAGGGGAAGAAGCTGTTCCTGAATCGTTGAGTGTGTGTCTTCAGGCTCCTGTACCTCCTCCCTGATGGCAGAGGGGAAGAAGCTGTTCCTGAATCGCTGAGTGTGTGCTTCAGGCTCCTGTACCTCCTCCCTGATGGCAGAGGGGAAGAAGCTGTTCCTGAATCGCTGAGTGTGTGCTTCAGGCTCCTGTACCTCCTCCCTGATGGCAGAGGGGGAGAAGCTGTTCCTGAATCGTTGAGTGTGTGCTTCGGGCTCCTGTACTTCCCCCCGATGGCAGAGGGGAAGAAGCTGTTCCTGAATCGTTGAGTGTGTATCTTCAGGCTCCTGTACCTCCCCCCTGATGGCAGAGGGGAAGAAGCTGTTCCTGAATCGTTGAGTGTGTGCTTCAGGCTCCTGTATCTCCTCCCTGATGGCAGAGGGGGAGAAGCTGTTCCTGAATCGTTGAGTGTGTGCTTCAGGCTCCTGTACCTCCTCCCTGATGGCAGAGGGGAAGAAGCTGTTCCTGAATCGTTGAGTGTGTGTCTTCAGGCTCCTGTACCTCCTCCCTGATGGCAGAGGGGAAGAAGCTGTTCCTGAATCGTTGAGTGTGTGTCTTCAGGCTCCTGTACCTCCCCCCGATGGCAGAGGGGAAGAAGCTGTTCCTGAATCGCTGAGTGTGTGTCTTCAGGCTCCTGTACCTCCCCCCGATGGCAGAGGGGAAGAAGCTGTTCCTGAATCGCTGAGTGTGTGTCTTCAGGCTCCTGTACCTCCCCCCGATGGCAGAGTGGAAGAAGCTGTTCCTGAATCGTTGAGTGTGTGTCTTCAGGCTCCTGTACCTCCCCCCTGATGGCAGAGGGGAAGAAGCTGTTCCTGAATCGCTGAGTGTGTGTCTTCAGGCTCCTGTACCTCCTCCCTGATGGCAGAGGGGAAGAAGCTGTTCCTGAATCGCTGAGTGTGTGTCTTCAGGCTCCTGTACCTCCCCCCTGATGGCAGAGGGGAAGAAGCTGTTCCTGAATCGCTGAGTGTGTGCCTTCAGGCTCCTGTACCTCCTCCCTGATGGCAGAGGGGAAGAAGCTGTTCCTGAATCGCTGAGTGTGTGTCTTCAGGCTCCTGTACCTCCTCCCTGATGGCAGAGGGGAAGAAGCTGTTCCTGAATCGCTGAGTGTGTGTCTTCAGGCTCCTGTACCTCCTCTCTGATGACAGAGGGGAAGAAGCTGTTCCTGAATCGCTGAGTGTGTGTCTTCAGGTTCCTGTACCTCCTCTCTGATGACAGAGGGGAAGAAGCTGTTCCTGAATCGTTGAGTGTGTGTCTTCAGGCTCCTGTACCTCCTCCCTGATGGCAGAGGGGAAGAAGCTGTTCCTGAATCGCTGAGTGTGTGTCTTCAGGCTCCTGTACCTCCTCCCTGATGGCAGAGGGGGAGAAGCTGTTCCTGAATCGTTGAGTGTGTGCTTCAGGCTCCTGTACCTCCTCCCTGATGGCAGAGGGGGAGAAGCTGTTCCTGAATCGTTGAGTGTGTGCTTCAGGCTCCTGTACTTCCCCCCGATGGCAGAGGGGAAGAAGCTGTTCCTGAATCGTTGAGTGTGTGTCTTCAGGCTCCTGTACCTCCCCCCGATGGCAGAGGGGAAGACGCTGTTCCTGAATCGTTGAGTGTGTGTCTTCAGGCTCCTGTACCTCCCCCCTGATGGCAGAGGGGAAGAAGCTGTTCCTGAATCGTTGAGTGTGTGTCTTCAGGCTCCTGTACCTCCTCTCTGATGACAGAGGGGAAGAAGCTGTTCCTGAATCGCTGAGTGTGTGTCTTCAGGTTCCTGTACCTCCTCTCTGATGACAGAGGGGAAGAAGCTGTTCCTGAATCGCTGAGTGTGTGTCTTCAGGCTCCTGTACCTCCCCCCTGATGGCAGAGGGGAAGAAGCTGTTCCTGAATCGCTGAGTGTGTGTCTTCAGGCTCCTGTACCTCCTCCCTGATGGCAGAGGGGAAGAAGCTGTTCCTGAATCGCTGAGTGTGTGTCTTCAGGCTCCTGTACCTCCTCCCTGCTGGCAGAGGGGAAGAAGCTGTTTCTGAATCGCTGAGTGTGTGTCTTCAGGCTCCTGTACCTCCCCCCGATGGCAGAGGGGAAGAAGCTGTTCCTGAATCGCTGAGTGTGTGTCTTCAGGCTCCTGTACCTCCCCCCTGATGGCAGAGGGGAAGAAGCTGTTCCTGAATCGCTGAGTGTGTGTCTTCAGGTTCCTGTACCTCCTCTCTGATGACAGAGGGGAAGAAGCTGTTCCTGAATCGTTCAGTGTGTGTCTTCAGGCTCCTGTACCTCCCCCCTGATGGCAGAGGGGAAGAAGCTGTTCCTGAATCGCTGAGTGTGTGTCTTCAGGCTCCTGTACCTCCCCCCTGATGGCAGAGTGGAAGAAGCTGTTCCTGAATCGCTGAGTGTGTGTCCTCAGGCTCCTGTACCTCCTCTCTGATGACAGAGGGGAAGAAGCTGTTCCTGAATCGCTGAGTGTGTGTCTTCAGGTTCCTGTACCTCCTCTCTGATGACAGAGGGGAAGAAGCTGTTCCTGAATCGTTGAGTGTGTGTCTTCAGGCTCCTGTACCTCCTCCCTGATGGCAGAGGGGAAGAAGCTGTTCCTGAATCGCTGAGTGTGTGCTTCAGGCTCCTGTACCTCCTCCCTGATGGCAGAGGGGGAGAAGCTGTTCCTGAATCGTTGAGTGTGTGTCTTCAGGCTCCTGTACCTCCCCCCTGATGGCAGAGGGGAAGAAGCTGTTCCTGAATCGTTGAGTGTGTGTCTTCAGGCTCCTGTACCTCCTCTCTGATGACAGAGGGGAAGAAGCTGTTCCTGAATCGTTGAGTGTGTGTCTTCAGGCTCCTGTACCTCCTCCCCGATGGCAGAGGGGAAGAAGCTTTTCCTGAATCGCTGAGTGTGTGTCTTCAGGCTCCTGTACCTCCCCCCGATGGCAGAGGGGAAGAAGCTGTTCCTGAATCGCTGAGTGTGTGTCTTCAGGCTCCTGTACCTCCCCCCTGATGGCAGAGGGGAAGAAGCTGTTCCTGAATCGCTGAGTGTGTGTCTTCAGGCTCCTGTACCTCCTCCCTGATAGCAGAGGGGAAGAAGCTGTTCCTGAATCGCTGAGTGTGTGTCTTCAGGCTCCTGTACCTCCTCCCTGATGGCAGAGGGGAAGAAGCTGTTTCTGAATCGCTGAGTGTGTGTCTTCAGGCTCCTGTACCTCCCCCCGATGGCAGAGGGGAAGAAGCTGTTCCTGAATCGTTGAGTGTGTGTCTTCAGGCTCCTGTACCTCCCCCCTGATGGCAGAGGGGAAGAAGCTGTTCCTGAATCGCTGAGTGTGTGTCTTCAGGCTCCTGTACCTCCTCTCTGATGACAGAGGGGAAGAAGCTGTTCCTGAATCGCTGAGTGTGTGTCTTCAGTTTCCTGTACCTCCTCTCTGATGACAGAGGGGAAGAAGCTGTTCCTGAATCGTTGAGTGTGTGTCTTCAGGCTCCTGTACCTCCTCCCTGATGGCAGAGGGGAAGAAGCTGTTCCTGAATCGCTGAGTGTGTGCTTCAGGCTCCTGTACCTCCTCCCTGATGGCAGAGGGGAAGAAGCTGTTCCTGAATCGCTGAGTGTGTGCTTCAGGCTCCTGTACCTCCTCCCTGATGGCAGAGGGGGAGAAGCTGTTCCTGAATCGTTGAGTGTGTGCTTCGGGCTCCTGTACTTCCCCCCGATGGCAGAGGGGAAGAAGCTGTTCCTGAATCGTTGAGTGTGTATCTTCAGGCTCCTGTACCTCCCCCCTGATGGCAGAGGGGAAGAAGCTGTTCCTGAATCGTTGAGTGTGTGCTTCAGGCTCCTGTATCTCCTCCCTGATGGCAGAGGGGGAGAAGCTGTTCCTGAATCGTTGAGTGTGTGCTTCAGGCTCCTGTACCTCCTCCCTGATGGCAGAGGGGAAGAAGCTGTTCCTGAATCGTTGAGTGTGTGTCTTCAGGCTCCTGTACCTCCTCCCTGATGGCAGAGGGGAAGAAGCTGTTCCTGAATCGTTGAGTGTGTGTCTTCAGGCTCCTGTACCTCCCCCCGATGGCAGAGGGGAAGAAGCTGTTCCTGAATCGCTGAGTGTGTGTCTTCAGGCTCCTGTACCTCCCCCCGATGGCAGAGGGGAAGAAGCTGTTCCTGAATCGCTGAGTGTGTGTCTTCAGGCTCCTGTACCTCCCCCCGATGGCAGAGTGGAAGAAGCTGTTCCTGAATCGTTGAGTGTGTGTCTTCAGGCTCCTGTACCTCCCCCCTGATGGCAGAGGGGAAGAAGCTGTTCCTGAATCGCTGAGTGTGTGTCTTCAGGCTCCTGTACCTCCTCCCTGATGGCAGAGGGGAAGAAGCTGTTCCTGAATCGCTGAGTGTGTGTCTTCAGGCTCCTGTACCTCCCCCCTGATGGCAGAGGGGAAGAAGCTGTTCCTGAATCGCTGAGTGTGTGCCTTCAGGCTCCTGTACCTCCTCCCTGATGGCAGAGGGGAAGAAGCTGTTCCTGAATCGCTGAGTGTGTGTCTTCAGGCTCCTGTACCTCCTCCCTGATGGCAGAGGGGAAGAAGCTGTTCCTGAATCGCTGAGTGTGTGTCTTCAGGCTCCTGTACCTCCTCTCTGATGACAGAGGGGAAGAAGCTGTTCCTGAATCGCTGAGTGTGTGTCTTCAGGTTCCTGTACCTCCTCTCTGATGACAGAGGGGAAGAAGCTGTTCCTGAATCGTTGAGTGTGTGTCTTCAGGCTCCTGTACCTCCTCCCTGATGGCAGAGGGGAAGAAGCTGTTCCTGAATCGCTGAGTGTGTGTCTTCAGGCTCCTGTACCTCCTCCCTGATGGCAGAGGGGGAGAAGCTGTTCCTGAATCGTTGAGTGTGTGCTTCAGGCTCCTGTACCTCCTCCCTGATGGCAGAGGGGGAGAAGCTGTTCCTGAATCGTTGAGTGTGTGCTTCAGGCTCCTGTACTTCCCCCCGATGGCAGAGGGGAAGAAGCTGTTCCTGAATCGTTGAGTGTGTGTCTTCAGGCTCCTGTACCTCCCCCCGATGGCAGAGGGGAAGACGCTGTTCCTGAATCGTTGAGTGTGTGTCTTCAGGCTCCTGTACCTCCCCCCTGATGGCAGAGGGGAAGAAGCTGTTCCTGAATCGTTGAGTGTGTGTCTTCAGGCTCCTGTACCTCCTCCCTGATGGCAGAGTGGAAGAAGCTGTTCCTGAATCGCTGAGTGTGTGTCTTCAGGCTCCTGTACCTCCTCCCCGATGGCAGAGGGGAAGAAGCTGTTCCTGAATCGCTGAGTGTGTGTCTTCAGGCTCCTGTACCTCCTCCCGGATGGCAGAGGGGAAGAAGCTGTCCCTGAATCGTTGAGTGTGTGTCTTCAGGCTCCTGTACCTCCCCCCGATGGCAGAGGGGAAGAAGCTGTTCCTGAATCGCTGAGTGTGTGTCTTCAGGCTCCTGTACCTCCCCCCGATGGCAGAGTGGAAGAAGCTGTTCCTGAATCGTTGAGTGTGTGTCTTCAGGCTCCTGTACCTCCCCCCTGATGGCAGAGTGGAAGAAGCTGTTCCTGAATCGCTGAGTGTGTGTCTTCAGGCTCCTGTACCTCCTCCCTGATGGCAGAGGGGAAGAAGCTGTTCCTGAATCGCTGAGTGTGTGTCTTCAGGCTCCTGTACCTCCTCCCTGATGGCAGAGGGGAAGAAGCTGTTCCTGAATCGCTGAGTGTG
>NW_027276225.1:0-42702 GCF_030028105.1 Mobula birostris
CCCCCCACCTTCCCCTTCTTCCCTCCCCCCCCACCTTCCCCTTCTTCCCTCCCCACCCACCTTCCCCTTCTTTCCTCCCCCCTCCACCTTCCCCTTCTTCTCCCCCCCCACCTTCCCCTTCTTCCCTCCCCCCCACCTTCCCCTTCGTCCCTCCCCCCCACCTTCCCCTTCGTCCCTCCCCCCACCTTTCCCTTCTTCCCTCCCCCCCACCTTCCCCTTCTTCCCTCCCCCCCACCTTCCCCTTCGTCCCTCCCCCCCATTTTCCCCTTCTTCTCTCCCCCCACCTTCCCCTTCTTCTCTCCCCCCACCTTCCCCTTCTTCCCTCCCCCCACCTTCCCCTTCGTCCCTCCCCCACCTTCCCCTTCTTCCCTCCCCCCCACCTTCCCCTTCTTCCTTCCCCCCCACCTTCCCCTTCTTCCATCGCCCCTTCCCCTTCTTCCCTCCCCTTCCCCTTCTTCCCTCCCCCTTCCCCTTCTTCCCTCCCCCCTCCTTCCCCTTCTTCCCTCCCCCCCACCTTCCCCTTCTTCCCTCCCATCGCCTCATTACCCACCCTCCCCACTCCATCACTCCTTCCCTCCCTCCTTCCCATCCACCCCAACCCCTTCTCTGCCGCCACACGTCTCCCCTTTCCCTCTCGGCCTCTCCCTCACTCACCCCCACCACCACCTACCCCCCGCCGCACCTAAACTCTCCCACCCCCACCTTATCCCCCGTCCCTTCCTCCTCTTCCCTCCCCTTTCCTCCCTTACACCCCCTCCTCCCTCCCTCTCCTCCTCTCCCTATCTCTCCCCCTCCCTCTCTCCACTCCTTCCCCTCCCTCCCCCACCCCCTCCCCTCCCCTCTCCTCCCCTCCCCTCCCCCTCTCCTCCCCTCCCCTCCCCCTCTCCTCCCCTCCCCCTCCCCTCCCCCTCTCCTCCCCTCCCCCACCCATCCCCTCTCCTTCCCCTCTCCTCCCCTCTCTCCCCTCCCCTCTCCCTCTCCTCCCTTCCCTCCGTATCTCTCCTCCCCTCCCTACCCCCCTCCATCCCTCTCTTCTCTCTCCTCCTCTCTCCTCACTCTCTCGCCTCCCCTTCCCCTCCTCTCCCTTCCTCCTCCCTCTCTCCCTCCTCCCTCTCTCCCTGCCCCATCTCCTCCCTCTGTCCTCCCGCTCCCCTCCCTCTCCATCCCTCCCACCCTCCTCCCCCTCTCCTCCCACTCCCTCCCCCTCACCTCCCCCTCCCTCCCCCCTCAGCTCCCCTCCCTCCCCCCTCTTCTCCCTCCTCTCTCTCCTCCCCTCCCCCTCTCCTCCCTTCCCTCCCTATCTCACCTCCCCTCCCTACACCCCCCTCCATCCCTGTCTTCCCTCTCCTCCCCTCCCCTCCCTCTCTCGCCTCCTCTTCCCTCCACTCGCTCCCTCCTCCCTCTCTCCCTGCCCCATCTCCTCCCTCTGTCTTCCCCCTCCCCTCCCTCTCCATCCCTCCCACCCTCCCCCCTATCCCCATCTCCCCCCTCTCCCCATCTCCTCCCTCCCCATCTCCTCCCCTCCCATCCTCCCTCCCTCCTCTACTCCCTCTCTCCTCTCCTCCCCTCCCGCCCTCCCTCTCTCCTCTCCTCCCCCTCTCCTCCCTACCCCCACACCACCTCCCTCACTCTCTTCCCCTTCCCCTCCCTCACTCCTCCCCACCCCCCTCTCCTCCCTACCCCCTCCTCCCTCTCCTCCCCTTCCCCTCATTCTCTCCTCCACCACCCCCCTCTCTCTTCCCCCACCCCTCCCTCTCATCCCCTCCATTCCTCCCTCTCCCCTCCCCCTCCTCTCCCCTTCCCCTCCCTCCCTCTCCTCCCCTCCCGCACTCCCTCTCTCTTCTGCTCCCTCTCTCCTCTTGTCCCCCTCCCATCCTCCCCTCCCTCCGCTCCTGCACTCCCCTCCCTCCCTCCCCACTCTCTCGCTCCACACCCCCCTCCCTCCCTCCCCACCCTCTCGCTCCATACCCTCCTACCTCCCTCCCCTCCCTCTCACTATACACCCCCCTCCTTCCCTCTCTCTCCTCCCCACCCACTCTCCTCCACCTCCCCTCCCTCGCCTCCCTTCCACCCCATACTCTCTGTCCACCCCTCCCCTCCTCCCCTACAGACATCCCTGTGACCCTCCCTCCCCTACAAACATCCCTGTGACCCTCCACCCTCCCTCCCCTCTCCCTCCCCGACAGACATCCCTGTGACCCTCCACCCTCCCTCCCTCCCTCCCCTACAGACATCCCCGTGACCCTCCACCCTCACTCCCCTACAGACATCCCCGTGACCCTCCACCCTCCCACCGTCCCTCCCCTACAAACATCCCTGTGACCCTCCAACCCTCCCTCCCTCCCTCCATCCCTCCCCTACAGACATCTCTGTGACCCTCCCCTACAGACATCCCTCTGACCCTCCACCCTCCCTCCCTCCCTCCCCTCCTCCCCGACAGACATCCCTCTGACCATCCACCCTCCCTCCCTCCCTCCATCCCTCCCCTACAGACATCCCTCTGACCATCCACCCTCCCTCCCTCCCTCCATCCCTCCCCTACAGACATCTCTGTGACCCTCCCCTACAGACATCTCTGTGACACTCCCCTACAGACATCGCTCTGACCGTCCACCCTCCCTCCCTCCTTCCCTCCCTCGCCTACAGACATCCCTGTGTCCCTCCTCCTTCCCTCACTCTCTCTCTCCCTCCCCTACAGACATCCCTGTGACCCTCCACCCCCCCTCCCTCCCCTCCCCTACAGACATCCCTGTGACCCTCCACCCTCCCACCGTCCCTCCCCTACAAACATCCCTGTGACCCTCCTCCCTCCCTCCCTCCCTCCATCCCTCCCCTACAGACATATCTGTGACCCTCCCCTACAGACATCTCTGTGACACTCCCCTACAGACATCCCTCTGACCCTCCACCCCGACAGACATCCCTGTGACCCTCCACCCACCCTCCCTCCCTCCATCCCTCCCCTACAGACATCCCTCTGACCCTCCACCCTCCCTCCCTCCCTCCTCTCCTCCCATACAGACATCCCTGTAACCCTCCACCCTCGCTCCCTCCCCTACAGACATCCCGGTGACACTCCTCCCTTCCTCCCTCACTCCACCTCAGAAATCCCTGTGACCTCTCCCCTCCCTCCCTCCCCCCACAGACATCCCAGTGACCCTCCACCCTCCCTCCCCTACAGTCATCCCTGTGACCCTCCACTCACCCTCCCACCCTCCCCTAAAGACATCCCTGTGACCCTCCACCCTTCCTCCCTCCCTCACTCTGCCTCAGAAATCCCTGTGACTCTCCACCCTTCCTCCCTCCGCACCTCCCACCCTGCAGACATCCCAGTGACCCTCCACCCTCCCTACCTCCCCTACAGACATCCCTGTGACCCTCCACCCTCACTCCCTCCCTCCCTCCCCTACAGACATCTCTGTGACCCTCCACCCTCCCTCCCTCCCCTACAGACATCCCTGTGACCCTCCTCCTTCCCTCCCACCCTCCCTCCCTCCCCTACAGACATCCACGTACCCTCCACCCTCCCTCCCTCCCCTACAGACATCCACGTACCCTCCACCCTCCCTCGCTGCCTCCCCTACAGACATCCCTGTGACCCTCCACCCTCCCACCCTCCCTCCCTCCCCTACAGACATCCCGGTGACCCTCCACCCTCCCTCCCTCCCTACAGAAATCACTGTGACCCTCCACCCTCCCTCCCTCCCTCCATCCCTCCCCTACAGACATCTCTGTGACCCTCCCCTACAGACATCTCTGTGACACTCTCCTACAGACATCGCTCTGAACCTCCACCCTCCCTCTCTCCTCCCCTCCTCCCCGACAGACATCGCTGTGACCCTGGACCCACCCTCCCTCCCATACAGACATCCCTGTAACCCTCCACCCTCCCTCCCTCCCCCCCCACAGACATCCAGTGACCCTCCACCCGCCCTCCCCTACAGTCATCCCTGTGACCCTCCACCCACCCTCCCACCCTCCCTAAAGACATCCCTGTGACCCTCCACCCTCGCTCACTCCCCTACAGACATCCCGGTGACCCTCCTCCCTCCCTCACTCTGCCTCAGAAATACCTGTGACTCTCCACCCTTCCTCCCTCCCCTACAGACATTACTGTGACCCTCAACCCTCACTCCCTCCCTCCCTACAGACATCCCTGTGACCCTCGACCCTCCCTACCTCCCCTACAGACATTACTGTGACCCTCAACCCTCACTCCCTCCCTCCCTACAGACATCCCTGTGACCCTCGACCCTCCCTCCCTCCCCTACAGACATCCCTGTGACCCTCCACCCACCCTCCCACCCTCCCCTAAAGACATCCCTGTGACCCTCCACCCTCGCTCACTCCCCTACAGACATCCCGGTGACCCTCCTCCCTCCCTCCCTCCCTCACTCTGCCTCAGAAATCCCTGTGACTCTCCACCCTTCCTCCCTCCCCACCTCCCACCCTGCAGACATCCCTGTGACCCTCCACCCCCCTCCCCCCCTACCTCCCCTACAGACATTACTGTGACCCTCAACCCTCACTCCCTCCCTCCCTACAGACATCCCTGTGACCCTCGCCCCTCCCTCCCTCCCCTACAGACATCCCTGTGACCCTCCACCCTCCCTCTTTCCCTCCCCTACAAACATCCCTGTGACCCTCCACCCTCCCTCCCCTACAGACATCCCTGTGACCCTCCACCCTCCCTCCCCTACAGACATCCCTGTGACCCTCCACCCTCACTCCCTCCCTCCCTCCCCTACAGACATCCTTGTGACCCTCCACCCTCCCTCCCTCCCCTACAGACATCCCTGTGACCCTCCACCCTCCCTCGCTGCCTCCCCTACAGACATCCTTGTGACCCTCCACCCTCCCTCCCTCCCCTACAGACATCCCCGTGACCCTCCACACTCCCTCCCTCCCTCCATTCCTCCCCTACAGACATCTCTGTGACCCTCCCCTACAGACATCTCTGTGACACTCCCCTACAGACATCCCTCTGACCCTCCACCCTCCCTCCCTCCCTCCCCTCCTCCCCGACAGACATCCCTGTGACCCTCCACCCTCCCTCCCTCCCCTACAGACATCCCTGTGACCCTCCACCCTCCCTCCCTCCCCTACAGACATCCCTGTGACCCTCCACCCTCCTCCCTGCCGTACAGACATCACTGTGACACTCCACCCTCCCTCCCTCCCTCCCTCCCCTACAGACATCCCTGTGACCCTCCACCCTCCCTCCCTCCCTCTCCTACAGACATCCCTGTGACCCTCCACCCTCCCTCCCCTACAGACATCCCGGTGACCCTCCTCCCTTCCTCCCTCACTCCACCTCAGAAATCCCTGTGACCCTCCACCCTCCCTCCCTCCCCCCCCACAGACATCCCAGTGACCCTACACCCCCCCCTCCCCTACAGTCATCCCTGTGACCCTCCACCCACCCTCCCACCCTCCCCTAAAGACATCCCTGTGACCCTCCACCCTCGTTCACTCCCCTACAGACATCCCGGTGACCGTCCTCCCTCCCTCCCTCCCTCACTCTGCCTCAGAAATCCCTGTGACTCTCCACCCTTCCTCCCTCCCCACCTCCCACCCTGCAGACATCCCTGTGACCCTCAACCCTCACTCCCTCCCTCCCCTGCAGACATCCCTGTGACTCTCCACTCTCCCTCCCTCCCTCCCTACAGACATCCCTGTGATCCTCCACCCTCCCTCTTTCCCTCCCCTACAAACATCCCTGTGACTCTCCACCCTTCCTCCCTCCCCACCTCCCACCCTGCAGACATCCCTGTGACCCTCCACCCTCCCTACCTCCCCTACAGACATTACTGTGACCCTCAACCCTCACTCCCTCCCTCCCTACAGACATCCCTGTGACCCTCGACCCTCCCTCCCTCCCCTACAGACATCCCTGTGACCCTCCACCCTCCCTCTTTCCCTCCCCTACAAACATCCCTGTGACCCTCTACCCTCCCTCCCCTACAGACATAGCTGTGACCCTCCACTCTCCCTCCCTCTCCTACAGACATCCCTGTGACCCTCCTCCTTCCCTCCCACCCTCCCTCCCTCCCCTACAGACATCCACGTACCCTCTACCCTCCCTCGCTGCCTCCCCTACAGACATCCCTGTGACCCTCCACCCTCCCTCCCTCCCTCCTCTACAGACATCCCTGTGACCCTCCACCCTCCCTCCCTCCCTCCCCTACAGACATCCCAGTGACCCTCCTCCCTCCCTCCCTCACTCCACCTCAGAAATACCTGTGACTCTCCACCCTCCCTCCCCCCACCCCCCCCACAGACATCCTGGTGACCCGCCACCCTCATTCCCCTACAGAGAAATTAGGGATAGTATCAATTCCAAAGAAGAAGCATACAAATTAGCCAGAGAAAGTGGCTCACCTGAGGACTGGGAGAAATTCAGAGTTCAGCAGAGGAGGACAAAGGGCTTAATTAGGAAGGGGAAAAAAGATTATGAGAGAAAACTGGCAGGGAACATAAAAACTGACTGTAAAAGCTTTTATAGATATGTAAAAAGGAAAAGACTGGTAAAGACAAATGTAGGTCCCCTACAGACAGAAACAGGTGAATTGATTATGGGGAAAAAGGACATGGCAGACCAGTTGAATAACTACTTTGGTTCGGTCTTCACTAAGGAGGATATATATAATCTTCCGGAAATAGTAGGGGACATAGGGTCTAGTGAGATGGAGGAATTAAGGGAAACTCATGTTCGTAGGGAAGTGGTGTTAGGTAAATTGAAGGGATTAAAGGCAGATAACTCCCCAGGGCCAGATGATCTGCATCCCAGAGTGCTTAAGGAAGTAGCCCAAGAAATAGTGGATGCATTGGTGATAATTTTTCAAAACTCTTCAGACACTGGACTAGATTCTGAGGATTGGAGGGTGGCTAATGTAACCCCGCTTTTTGAAAACGGAGGGAGAGAGAAACGGGGGAATTATAGGTTAGCCTGACATCGGTGTTGGGGAAAATGCTAGAGTCACTTATAAAAGATGTGATAACAGCACATTTAGAAAGCGATGAAATCATTGGACAAAGTCAGCATGGATTGGTGAAAGGAAAATCTTGTCTGACGAATTTCATAGAATTTTTTGAGGATGTAAATAGCAGAGTGGATAGGGGAGAACCAGTGGATGTGGGATATTTGGATTTTCAAAAGGCTTTTGACAAGGTCCCACACAGGAGATTAGTGGGCAAACTTAAAGCACACAGTATTTGGGGTAAGGTATTGATGTGGATAGAGAATTGTTTGGCAGACAGAAAGCAAAGAGTGGAATAAATGGGACCTTTTCAGAATGGCAGGGAGTGACTAGTGGGGTAACCCAAGGCTCAGTGCTGAGACCCCAGTTGTTTACAATATAATTAATGCCCTATAAGAGGGAATTAAATGCAGCATCTCCAAGTTTGCGGATGACACAAAGTTGGGCGGCAGTGTTAGCTGTGAGGAGGATGCTGACAGGATGCAGGGTGACTTGGATAGGTTAGGTGAGTGGGCAAATTCATGGCAGATGAAATTTAATGTGGATAAATGTGAGGTTTTCCACTTTGGTGGCAAAAACAGGAAAACAGATTATTATCTGAATGGTGGCCGATTAGGAAAAGGGGAGGTGCAACGAGACCTGGGTGTCATTACACACCAGTCATTGAAAGTGGGCATGCAGGTACAGCAGGCGGTGAAAAAGGCGAATGGTATGCTGGCATTCACAGCAAGAGGATTCGAGTACAGGAGCAGGGAGGTACTACTGCAGTTGTACAAGGCCTTTGTGAGACCACACCATGAGTATTTTGTGCAGTTTTGGTCCCCTAATCTGAGGAAAGACATTCTTGCCATAGAGGACATACAAAGAAGGTTCACCAGATTGATTCTTGGGATGGCAGGACTTTCATATGATAAAAGACTGGATCGACTAGGCTTATAGTCTCTGGAATTTAGAAAATTGAGGGGGGATCTGATTGAAGCGTATAAGATCCTAAAGGGATTCGAAAGGCTAGATGCAGGAAGATTGCTCCCGAAGTTGGGGAAGTCCAGATCGAGGGGTCACAGTTTGAGGATGAAGGGGAAGCCTTTTCGGACCGAGTTTAGGAAAAACTTGTTCACACAGAGAGTGGTGAATCTGTGGAATTCTCTGCCACAGGAAACAGTTGAGGCCAGTTCGTTGGCTATATTTAAGAGGGAGTTAGATCTGGCTCTTGTGGCTAAAGAGATCAGGAGGTATGGAGGGAAGGCTGCTATAGGGTTCTGAGTTGCATGATCAGCCATGACCATACTGAATGAAGTTGCAGGCTCGAAGGGTGGAATGGCCTGCTCCTGCACCATTTTCTATATTTCTATATATTTCTACAAGGGAGATGCAGTGGATGTTGTATATTTGGGTTTTCAGAAGGCCTTTGATAAGGTGCCACACATGAGTCTACTGAACAAGACAAGAGCCCATGGAATGACGGGGAAGTTACATACGTGGATAGGGCGTTGGCTGATTGGCAGGAAACAGAGAGTGGGAATAAAGGGATCCTATTCTGCTTGGCTGCCGGTTAGCAGTGGTGTCCCACAGGGGTCCGTGTTGGGGCCGTTTCTTTTTACATTGTACAACAACGATTTGGATTATGGAATAGATGGTTTTGTGGCTAATCTTGCTGATGATACGAACATAGTTGGAAGGGCCGGTAGTGCTGAGGAAACGGAGAGTCTGCAGAGAGACTTGGATAGATTGGAAGAATGGGCAAAGAAGTGGCAAATGAAATACAATGTTGGAAAGTGTATGGTGAAGCACATTGGCAGAAGAAATAAACAGGCAGACTATTATTTAAATGGGGAGAGAATTCAAAGTTCTGAGATGTAACGGGACTTGGGAGTCCTCATACAGGATACCTTCCAGGTTAACCTCCAGGTTGAGTCGGTGGTGAAGAAGGCGAATGCAATGTTGGCATTCATTTCTAGAGGAATAGAGTATAGGAGCAGGGATGTGATGTTGTGGCTCTATAAGGCGCTGGTGAGGCCTCACTTGGAGTACTGTGGGCTGTTTTGGTCTCCTTATTTAAGGAAGGATGTGCTGACGTCGGAGAGGGTACAGAGAAGATTCACTGGAATGATTCCGGGGAATGAGAGGGTTAATATATGAGGAACGTTTTTCCGCTCTTGGACTGTACTCCTTGGAGTTTGGAAGATTGAGTGGAGACTGCATAGAAACATTTTGAATGTTGAAAGGCATGGACAGAATGGATGTGGTGAAGTTGTTTCCATGATGGGGGAGTCTGGTACGAGAGGGCATGACTTAAGCGTTGAAGGGTGCCCATTCAGAACAGAAATGCGAAGAAATTTGTTTAGCCAGAGGGTAGTGAATCTATGGAATTTGTTGCCACGGGCAGACAGTGGAGGCCAAGTCATTGGCTGTATTTAAGGCAGAGATTGATAGGTATCTGAGTAGCCAGGGCATCAAAGGTTATGGTGAGAAGGCAGGGGAGAGGGACTAAATGGGAGAATGGATCAGCTCATGATAAAATGGCGGAGCAGACTCGATGAGCCGAATGGCAAACTTCTGCTCCTTTGGCTTATGGTCTTATGGTCTTATGATGTAATGGCCATTACAGAGACTCGGCTGGCACCAGGGCAGGAAAGGATTCTCAATATTCCTGGACTTCAGTGCTTTAAAAGGGATAGATGGGGGGCGTAAAAGGGGGGGAGGGATGGCATTACCGGTCAGGGATACTATTACAGCTACAGAAAGGATGGGTAATGTAGCAGGATCCTCTTTTGAGTCAGTATGGGTGGAAGTCAGGAACAGGCAGGAGCAGTTAATCTATTGGGAGTATTCTACAGGGCCCCTGGTAGCAGCAGAGATACTGAGGAGCAGATTGGGAGGCAGATTTTGGACCTCCTCTGAGAGTGTCCATGGTTTTGACAGCAAGGCCCTGTTATGGTCTAATGGCAGTATCCTGGGCTGGGCTTCCTGCTGTCATCTGCTCTGCCTCCCAGAAGCTTACAGGATTCCCAAGACCGTAATCTATGTTTCCGAGCTGCCTCTGACATTCCCTAGTCTTTGACCTATGATGTTCTCAATAAGATTCCGAGGAATACTCCGACCGCCTTGAGGTTTTCAGTGAAGAGATGGAAAACACACGCACCACCCCATCGGCTCTACAGTTGTGCCATAGTTATTTCAGGATCCTGTCCACATGAGGGAGACTTTATTCCCTCCCAGGACCTGAAATGCTGGTCAAGGACAAATGTATTCAAGAGGGTCTTGCCTCACAGTCTATTAGATCCTGCACTTCCCCAGCAGGAGAGGGTTCTGTTTGTGATTCACATGGGCCACTACCACAGGAAAGCAGCATCTATCATCAAGGATGCCCAGCATTCAGGATACGCTCTCTCCTCACCACTACATCTGGGAGAGGGACGCTGGACCCCTTTGTTCAGGAACAGTTGTTACCCTACAACCATCAGGCTCCTGAACCGGTGTGGATAACCTCATTCATCAACAAATCTCAACTGATTCCACAACCTACAGACTCACTTTCACAGAGTCTACAACTCAATATCATAGTCGTATTTGTTTTTATTTTCACCCTTTATTATCCTTACCCATCGGTAGCTTCTCTGTCTTTGTCTTTTCCTGTGCAGTTTTTAATAAATTCTGTTGTGTGTTTTTTTTCTTTCTCAACAGGTGCAAGAAATTGAATCTCCATGAATCACGTGGTAATGTATACATGTTTTGATAATAAATTTACCTGGAACTGTCACGAAAGTGTTTTCAGTTTGATTTGTTGGTATAAGGTGGAGAATAGTGATGAAGATTTCACAAGAACTGGTACGATCAGCCAGAGCTGCTGGATCCAGTCCAAGGGTTGAAAAACATTCCGAGGAACAAGATTTGACAAGAATCCACACGGTAGGCTTATTCAGAATGTCAGAAGGCATGGGAGCCAGGGAGGTTTGGCCAGGTGGATTCAGAATTGTCTTGCCTGCAGAAGGCAGAGGGTGGTGGTGGAGGGAGTACATTCAGATTGGAGGATTGTGACTAGTGGTGTCCCACAAGGGTCTGTTCTGGGACCTCTACTTTTCGTGATTTTTATTTACGACCTGGATGCGGAGGTAGAAGGGTGGGTTGGCAAGTTTGCAGATGACACAAAGGTTGGTGCTGTTGTAGATAGTGTAGAGGGTTGTCAAAGATTGCAGAGAGACAGTGACAGGATGCAGAAGTGGGCTGAGAAGTGGCAGATGGAGTTCAACCCGGAGAAGTTTGACGTGGTACACTTTGGAAGGACAAACTCCAAGGCAGAGTACAAAGTAAGTGGCAGGAAACATGGTTGAGTGGAGGAGCAGAGGGATCTCGGGGTACATGTCCACAGATCCCTGAAAGTTGCCTCACAGGTGGATAGAGTAGTTCAGAAAGCTTACGGAGTGTTAGCTTTCATAAGTCGAAGGATAGCGTTTAAGAGTCGCGAGGTAAAGATGCAGTTCTATAAAATTGTGGTTAGGCCACAATTGGAGTACTGTCACCAACACACATCAAAGTTGCTGGTGAACGCAGCAGGCCAGGCAGCATCTGTAGGAAGAGGTGCAGTCGACGTTTCAGGCAAACAAGAGGACATGAGTTGAGAGTTAAAGGGCAAAAGTTTTGGGGTAACACGAGGGGGAACTTCTTTACTCAGAGAGTGGTAGCTGTGTGGAACGAGAAGTGGTTGGGGCAGGTTCGATGTTGTCGTTTAAAGTTAAACTGGATGGATATATGGACAGGAAAGGAATGGAGGGTTATGGGCTGAGTGCAGGTCGGTGGGACTGGGTGAGTGTAAGAGTTTGGCACGGACTAGAAGGGCCGAGATGGCCTGTTTCCGTGCTGTAATTGATATATGTTTGTATGGTAAACACAGTGAAGAAGGAATCTGATAGGAGAGATGTGGACCATGGAGAACAGGAACGAGGATCCTCCAACATCCACTGCATCTCCCTTGTCTTTCCGACTTGTAATTTCCTCAAAAAGATGCAATAGGTTTGTCAGGCAGGATTTTCCTTTAAGGAATCCATGCTGAGTTCTGCCTATCTTGTCATATGCCTCCAGATACTCCGTAATCTCATCCTTGCCAATCGACTCCAACAACTTCCCAACCACCGATGTCAAGCTAACAGGTCTATAATTTCCTTTTTTCTTCCTTGCCCCCTTCTTAAATAGCGGAGTGACATTTGCAATCTCCCAGTCCTCCGGAACCATGCCAGAATCTATCGACTTTTGAAAGATCATCGCTGATGCCTCCGCAATCTCCACAGCTACTTCCTTCAGAACACGCGGGTGCATTCCATCTGGTCCGGGAGATTTATCTACCGTCAGACTATTCAGCTTCCTGAGTACTTTCTGTGTCGTAATTGTGACTGCGCACATTTCTCCTTGCAATCCTTTTTTTTTTATTAATTTAAAAGAGTAAGCATAAATACAAACCAAAGGAGAGGTTATCTCAAATACATATATCAATAATAGTACAAACAAAGGAAGGTATATACACTGTCAAAATCATAAATAGTATTAAGCTAATATAAAGTGACAAGAGAACCACTTCTCCTCTTAACAGTTCATAGAAAAAAAGACTCAAGATTTCCTGTCACTGTGAAAAAAAAACCTCACTAAACTAACCTAAAATATAAAAAAGGGGGATTGGGCAGTCCATTTTGGGGAGGCAGTTAAAAAAAGGGGAAAATCTTTCTGATCAAATCTAAAACTTCGTGGAGAAAAAAAAAATAACTGGAAAAGTAAAAGGATTAAATCATATGATAACATTGAATAAATTGTCGCCAAGTTTGCTCAAATTTAAAAGATGTATCAAACGTCCAACTCCTTATTTTCTCCAAACTTAATCAAGACATAATGGAGGAGAGCAAAAAAAACATAGATGGATTGGGATCCTTCTAGTACAACAGAATAGCTCTCCTAGCCAATAAAGGTGAGGGCACATTTCCTTTCCCTGACACCCTTGAGTGTCCGGTATACTACTGATGTCTTCCTCAGTGAAGACTGATGCAAAATACTCGTTCAGTTCCTCCGCCATCTCCTTACCTCCCATTACAATTTCACCAGCATCATTTTCTATCGGTCCTATATCTACTCTCAGCTGCCTTTTAATCTCTATATATTTGAAAAAGCTATTCG
This sequence comes from Mobula birostris, assembly GCF_030028105.1. NCBI lineage: Eukaryota > Metazoa > Chordata > Chondrichthyes > Myliobatiformes > Myliobatidae > Mobula > Mobula birostris. The sequence goes on from NW_027276225.1 coordinate 13,140, forward strand.
TATTGTCACGAACCCCGTGACGGGAATAAAGAACCAGCAGAAATAGAAAACACTTTGGAGTCCAGTATTGCTATTAACTAATAATATTTATTAGTAACTATGCAATACAGCAATATAGATGTAGATAAATCAAACAGGTTATCAATGATTATATATAATTAAGTAAATCAGTAAGTGTGGAAATATATGTGAACAACCAAGATTCTTCAAGTCTAGGGGTAAAAAGATACAGTCTTATGATGATGAGTAAAGTTCAGTTCTGTTCGTTCGTGGTGTTGAGTTGGGTAGTGATGGAGAGAGAGAGAGAGAGATTTGAGTCTTCAGATGAGCTGACGCTGTCGATATTCTCGTTGTCCTCCGAAATCCTTTAAAAGTCACCGACTGTGACCTCAACAAGGGAACACAGAAAACTTCAAAGAGTTTTCTGTGGTGGAGTTATCACCCAGGCAAGGGTGGACACATGGACAACTCCCCACCAGTCACTCCCTTTTCCTCACTGCAAGAGCCACTGATCGATCCTCCAAAAACCCACTTTTTACACGGGCACAACAAAGCTCATTCAGTGTCCAAAACATGTGTCTGAGGTCTATATCATCTGACCTCCTATTTATCTCACTGTACTGAGTATCAACTGTCCTTCAAATAACTCCTCATTCCTCTCCCTGTGTAAGAAAATCACGAGCAGGTGAATGTCCTTGGGAAGTATCGACACGCTGCCGGAAAATCATAACATCGAGTGTCCATCAAATAACGCCGCCTTCAGTCACCATAGCAACTTACGAGCTGCTGGGTTCTGTCTCCAGCTCAGCAGAAATCCAAAAGTTAGCCAGTTCTTTCTCATGCCTTAAAGTGACAGTCCAACAGTTAGTCTTCGTTTCTCTCTCTCTCTCTCTCTTTCAAAATAACATGTCGGCGTTAAATTACTCTCTCTCTCTCTCTTCCAAAAGCACAGTTCATAGCGTAATCGAGCACAGTTTATAGGGGTAATTCGGGACCCCGTCACAGTATCCACTTTGATATTATTTGCTAGCTTCCTTTCATAGTTCATCTTTTCCCTCTTAATGACCTTCTTAGTTTCCTTTTGTAAGCTTTTTTAAACTTCCCAATCCTCTGCCTGCCTACTAATTTTTGCTTCCTTGTATGCCCTCTCCTTTGCTTAACTTTGCCTTTGACCTCTCTTGTCAGCCACGGTTCCATCCTTTTCTCATTCGAAATTTCTTTCTTTTTTGGAATATATCTATGTTGCACATTTCTCACTTCTCGCATAAACTCCAGCCACTTCTGCTCTGCTGTCCTTCCCGCTGGTGTCCCGCATGTGGTAATGTATACGTGTTTTAACATAGAACATAGAATAGTACAGCACAGTACAGGCCCTTCGGCCCACAATGTTGTGCCGACCCTCAAACCCTGCCTCCCATATAACCCCCCCACCTTAAATTCCTCCATATACCTGTCTAGTAGTCTCTTAAACTTCACTAGTGTATCTGCCTCCACCACTGACTCAGGCAGTGCGTTCCACACACCAACCACTCTCTGAGTAAAAAACCTTCCTCTAATATCTCCCTTGAACTTCCCACCCCTTACCTTAAAGCCATGTCCTCTTGTATTGAGCAGTGGTGCCCTGGGGAAGAGGCACTGGCTGTCCACTCTATCTATTCCTCTTAATATCTTGTATACCTCTATCATGTCCCTCCCATAATGATAATATCATGTCTCTATCATGTCTCCTCTCATTTGATAATAAATTTACCTGGAACTGTCTGTGATATTTCAATCCTGGGACAACAAAATCAATTGTCTATTCTATTCGTGACTCTGTAATCTTACAAACATTAGTTAAATCTTCCTTCAGCCTCCGCAGCTGCAGAGAAAACGACGCAAATTTATCCATTCTCTGCTTATAATCCACGTTGGGTCTCAACAAGTGCCAGACTTGCCCATTAACCTACTCACATACGAATATTCGAGTTCCCAAACAGTCCATCCAGATGAGGTGACACTTTGCCTGTGAGTTTGTCGGGGTCACTGACTGTATCCATTCTCTTGTGCAGTGCACCGACCGGACACTTATTGTGGAACTACTTTTGCTCTATCCATCATCCCAAGTGATTCTGGCAATGAAAGGGTTAACATATGAGGAGCGTTTGCCAGTATTGGGACTGTACTCACTGCAATTTAGAAAACCGTAGCGGGGTCACATTGAAACCTACCGAATGTTGAGAGGTTAAATAAGGTGGATGTCGGATGATGTTTCCGATGGTGCAGGTGTCCAGATTTAGAGATCACAGCCTCAAAATAGAGGGGATTCCTTTTAAAAAGGAGATTCCTTTCACCAGAGAGTAGCGAATCTGTGTAATGCTCTGTGGAATGTGATGGAGTCCAGGTCTATGGTCTTATGGATAGGAACTCCTGTTGGCTACCCATTGTAATTCCACTCCCCAATCCCATTCCAACATGTCTGTCTATGGACTCCCTTATTGCCACGATGACACTACTCTCCTGGAGGAGTTACACCTCATCTTCCGGCTGCCTGGCCGCTAATCTTACGGCAGAAGCGTAGATTTCCCCAGCTTCCGGGAATTTCTGCCCCCTCCCCCTTCTCCCATTCTCCATTCCGGCTCCCCTCTCACCTGTCTTATCCTCACGTCTCCATCGCCTTCCTCAGATACCCCTCCTCAATCCCGTTCTTCCACGGTCCACGCTTCTCTCCTTCCTCAGATATTTATCTCTTCTACCTCTCACCTCGCAGCTTCTTACTTCCCCCATCCACCCACCTTTCCCCTGACCTATCAGCTGCCTAATGATTGAATAAAATGATGGTGAGGAAGACTAACACCAAAACCAGTTCTCAATGACAACAACCGGTGCACAATATAATATCATAGAAACATAGAAAATAGGTGCAGGAGTAGGCCATTCGGCCCTTCGAGACTGCACCGCCATTTATTATGATCATGGCTGATCATCCAACTCAGATCGACAGAAGGTTATAGGTATTTATGAAGCGGGACACCAGCACGGGGCAGCTCACAGCTCGAAGTCGCTCTTCAGCAAGGCCTTGACTGAGGACAGCTTGTCATTCCACTTGAAATGGCAATAGTTGGGCCATTCGTTACCCTCGAAAGTGATGAGTCGCTCACCGCATAGGTTGGCGTGCTGGAACAGAATCCACACGCCTGCCTTCACCTTATGGGAAGAGACGAGGTTTGCGAAGCCGGCTCTCCTCAGATCATTCGTCGTTTCCCTAATGCTGCGGCTTTGGCCCTTATAGTTGACGTGCTTGTACAGAACGATCTCCGGGTTCTTCAAATCCTCCTTCACCAGCCGCAAAGAGATAATTTTCTGATCCAGCTCGCCCAGATATGCGTGGTCTCCGGGACCGAGCACCTTGAACGCCCCCGTGAAGTTTTTGCCGGCGTACGCCACCCAGTGCTGGCCGATTACTCTGATCGAGCGGGCAGTATTATCGAATTTCCGAACAGTAAGGTCGAGAATGTTGTCCACAAAGTCCTGGTCCTCCCCGGTAAAGTCGGGCTTTTCGTAGAGAGTGATTTTACTCATCTTGATACAGCGGTGAGTGCCGTCCACGAGTTTACAGAGGCGCAGCTGAAGCGAGAGTTGTTCCCCGGGTTAAATCTGCTCAGTGTTCGGTCAAACGACCAACAACAGCCATCAGCCAATCACGCTTTAGAGGAGCGGCCCCCTTTGGGAGGGACCACGTCTGAGAGGCGAAGTTGTTGTTTCGAAGGGTTGTTGAAACTTGGGTGATATCCAATTCCTGTAGCTGGATTGTCAGGGCGGTGCGAGATCAAGGAATTCGGGCAGACTGCTGGAGGTGGGGCTGATCCTTAAGAAGATGCGGACTGCTCAGAACGTCAGCGACCAGAGTTTTAACGAGATGCTGGGGTTGCACCGAAAATGCAGGCAGGCGGATTTGTCTGACCAAAGGGGAAAGGGTGAGGGAGACAGTCAATGCAGAGTTCTCCCGTGTCCGTTTCACTTAGCAACAACGCTTCCCCCTTGGGTACTGCTGAGGTTGGGTGGTAACCTGTGAGGGAAAAAGAACAACATATTGTGTTCAGTGAAATTGAGGTTATGACCAGCTCTGAGGTTAGCGGGGAAGGCGCAGGTCAGGAAGGGGTTGGGGGAGAAAAGACATTCTGTAGCCGCACGAGAGATGGCAAGTTGAAGTTTCCCACCCGGATTTCTTTTTATAGTAGAAAACATAAATGTAAACCAGGTTAATTAATACTAAAGATGTAATGGTATAAAGATGGGGAAATAAAGCTATTCGAGATAGAATTGTGGCTGACCTGGGCGCTGGAAAGCGAAAGAAACGCAGCAAACTATGGGAAACTGAAGATATAAATTGTTAAAAGTGAAATTAGTAGGGAGTATCTCTACCCTACTTACTTGAGAACCTCCAGGGATACCAGTTAAAATAGAGTTCTGCTGCTGGCCGAATGTTCCTCGTTGTGAAGTTTCACATATCCACGTGTCCGTCAGGCACCTCACGTTGGTGATAGCTGTTCTCCTTCAGAGTGACCAATTCAAAACTTGCATTCCTGTGTCATTGGTCGTAGGTCGTGGAAGCCAGTCCCACACAGCACAGCCGCCAATGACACTGGAATGCTACATTTGAAATGGTAAGAAATGAATATAAAATCAGACGCTTCAAGTACGCAGGTGGAGGTTACTCCGAAAGGGAACAATTATCGCGTATGTGAGATGTCCGATGGACACGTGGAGATTGGAAACTGGATGACGAGCAATATGTGGCCAGAAGCAGAAACTCCCTAAGTGTGAAAGGTGAAATGTTTAAGGGAACATCTTCACTGAGAGTATGGTGGGTGTGTGTGGAATGAGTTGCCAGCAGAAGTTCAATTTCAAGATTGATAAGAGATTTGGATAACCACATGTGTGGAAGGGGTAATGTCCAGTACAGGTCAGTGGGACTGGGCAGACAAATAGCTTGGCAAGGTCTAGATGGGCCAAATGGCCTGTTTTGTACTGTAGTGCTCAAATAGAAGATGCTAATGTGAAGGAAAACTGCAGGCAAAGTCTAGAAGTAAAGACGTGTATTGCAGCAATGACGACAGCCAAGCTTCAAAAACATCCCGAGTGATATTTTAAAAAAGGACGGAGAGAGAAACCGGGGAATTATAGACCGGTTAGCCTAACGTCGGTGGTGGGGAAACTGCTGGAGTCAGTTATCAAAGATGTGATAACAGCACATTTGGAAAGCGGTGAAATCATCGGACAAAGTCAGCATGGATTTGTGAAAGGAAAATCATGTCTGACGAATCTCATAGAATTTTTTGAGGATGTAACTAGTAGAGTGGATAGGGGAGAACCAGTGGATGTGGTATATTTGGATTTTCAAAAGGCTTTTCACAAGATCCCACACAAGAGATCAGTGTGCAAACTTAAAGCACACGGTATTGGGGGTAAGGTATTATGTGGATAGAGAATTGGTTAGCAGACAGGAAGCAAAGAGTGGGAATAAACGGGACCTTTTCAGAATGGCAGGCAGTGACTAGCGGGGTACCGCAAGGCTCAGTGCTGGGACCCCAGTTGTTTACAATATATATTAATGACTTGGATGAGGGAATTAAATGCAGCATCTCCAAGTTTGCGGATGACACGAAGTTGGGCGGCAGTGTTAGCTGTGAGGAGGATGCTAAGAGGATGCAGGGTGACTTGGATAGGTTAGGTGAGTGGGCAAATTCATGGCAGATGCAATTTAATGTGGATAAATGTGAAGTTATCCACTTTGGTGGCAAAAATAGGAAAACAGATTATTATCTGAATGGTGGCCGATTAGGAAAGGGGGAGGTGCAACGAGACCTGGGTGTCATTATACACCAGTCATTGAAAGTGGGCATGCAGGTACAGCAGGCAGTGAAAAAGGCGAATGGTATGCTGGCATTGGGAGCAAGAGGATTCGAATACAGGAGCAGGGAGGTACTACTGCAGTTGTACAAGGCCTTGGTGAGACCACACCTGGAGTATTGTGTGCAGTTTTGGTCCCCTAATCTGAGGAAAGACATCCTTGCCATAGAGGGAGTACAGAGAAGGTTCACCAGATTGATTCCTGGGATGGCAGGACTTTCATATGAAGAAAGACTGGATGAACTGGGCTTGTACTCGTTGGAATTTAGAAGATTGAGGGGGGATCTGATTGAAACGCATAAAATCCTAAAGGGATTGGACAGGCTAGATGCAGGAAGATTGTTCCCGATGTTGGGGAAGTCCAGAACGAGGGGTCACAGGTTGAGGATAAAGGGGAAGCCTTTTAGGACTGAGATTAGGAAAAACTTCTTCACACAGAGAGTGGTGAATCTGTGGAATTCTCTGTCAGAGGAAACAGTTGAGGCCAGTTCATTGGCTATATTTAAGAGGGAGTTAGATATGGCCCTTGTGGCTAAAGGGATCGGGGGTATGGGGGGAAGGCTGGTGCAGGGTTCTGAGTTGGATGATCAGCCATGATCATACTGAATGGCGGTGCAGGCTTAAAGGGCCGAATGGCCTACTCCTGCACCTATTTTCTATGTTTCTATGTAACACCATTTAGACTTCTTCCCTGCAAATGTCGGTGCTGTCAGTGATGGGCCTTTTGAAAGCTTTAGTCGCGGAGAAACAGTATCAGGGCAACTGGAATCCATCATTCCTGGCTGATTATGGTTGGACACTGAGTGGAGAAGCCTCAGACACTGAGCACAGATTAAAACCATCAACAAAACATTTTTAGCTTAGTTGAACTACTGCAAAGCAACGGCACCGTCAATAAAAGTCAATAAAAATTGCTAAACTAGATGAATTTGCAGCCGTAGCAAGATCTGGGGCACAGTGGACAACGAGGAGGACTATCGAACCTTGCAGCAGGATCTGGAGCAGCTGGGAAAATGGTCTAACAATGGCAAATGAAAGTTAATGCAGACAAGTGTGAGGTGAAGGGAAATCCAGGGCAAGACTTACAAAGCGACCGCCAAGATTCCTGCAAAGTGGTATCTGGACATAAAGAAAGCTTTTGGCACATTGGCCTTCAAGAAACAAAGTATTGAGTGCAGAAGTTGCTCTGCACTGTCATTTATTTCATCATGGCTGATCCATTTCCCTCTCCGTCGTGATCTTCATCTTTTCACTTCATGCCCTATCTAATCAAACATGGAACACTTTGTTCCCGCTCTGGTTTGAGTAGCTCAAAACAGAACTAATTACCGGTTACCCGGTACAGATCTTGGACATTCGTATCTGACGATATTGTCGCGTTACAAATGCTGCTCGTTGTAGCTGCAGCTTCAACAGCTCTTTTATCATTATCGTCTCTCCTCCAGGAGTTTCACCTGGAGGTTCTCAAGTAAGTAGGGTAGAGATACTCCCGACTAATTTCACTTTTAACAATTTATATCTTCAGTTTCCCATAGTTTGCTGCGTTTCTTTCGCTTTCCAGCGCCCAGGTCAGCCACAATTCTATCTCGAATAGCTTTATTTCCCCATCTTTATACCATTACATCTTTAGTATTAATTAACCTGGTTTATATTTATGTTTTCTACTATAAAAAGAAATCCGGGTGGGAAACTTCAACTTGCCATCTCTCGTGCGGCTACAGAATGTCTTTTCTCCCCCAGCCCCTTCCTGACCTGCACCTTCCCCGCTAACCTCAGAGCTGGTCATAACCTCAATTTCACTGAACACAATATGTTGTTCTTTTTCCCTCACAGGTTACCACCCAACCTCAGCAGTACCCAAGGGGGAAGCGTTGTTGCTAAGTGAAACGGACACGGGAGAACTCTGCATTGTCTGTCTCCCTCACCCTTTCCCCTTTGGTCAGACAAATCCGCCTGCCTGCATCTTCGGTGGAACCCCAGCATCTCGTTAAAACTCTGGTCGCTGATGTTCTGAGCAGTCCACATCTTCTTAAGGATCGGCCCCACCTCCAGCAGTCTGCCCGAATTCCTTGATCTCGCACCGCCCTGACAATCCAGCTACAGGAATTGGATATCACCCAAGTTTCAACAACCCTTCGAAACAACAACTTTGCCTCTCAGACGTGGCCGCTCCCAAAGGGGGCCGCTCCTCTAAAGCGTGATTGGCTGATGGCTGTTGTTGGTCGTTTGACCGAACACTGAGCAGATTTAACCCGGGGAACAACTCTCGCTTCAGCTGCGCCTCTGTAAACTCGTGGACGGCACTCACCGCTGTATCAAGATGAGTAAAATCACTCTCTACGAAAACCCTGACTTTACCGGGAAGAACAAGGACTTTGTGGACAACGTTCCCGACCTTACTGTTCGGAACTTCGGTTATACTGCCCGCTCGATCAGAGTAATCGGCCAGCACTGGGTGGCGTACGCCGGCGAAAACTTCACGGGGGCGTTCAAGGTGCTCGGTCCCGGAGACCACGCATATCTGGGCGAGCTGGATCAGAAAATTCTCTCTTTGCGGCTGGTGAAGGAGGATTTGAAGAACCCAGAGATCGTTCTGTACGAGCACGTCAACTAAGACGGCAAAAGCCGCAGCATTAGGGAAACGACGGATGATCTGAGGAGAGTCGGCTTCGCAAACCTCGTCTCTTCCCATAAGGTGAAGGAAGGCGTATGGATTCTGTTCCAGCACGCCAACCTATGCGGTGAGCGACGCATCACTTTCGAGGGTAACGAATGGCCCAACTATTGCGCTTTCAACTGGAATGACAAGCTGTCCTCAGTCAAGCCCTTGCTGAAGAGCGACGTCGAGTTGTGAGCTGCCCCGTGCTGGTGTCCCGCTTTCAGCCGGAGCTCCCAAACCCCAGCATCTGGTTGGATGGATCCAGGCCATTGCTTTGTTGTTGCTTAAGTAAACAAATAAAATACTTCATAAATACCTATAACCTTCTGTCGATCTCATTGTCCAATTCTTTCTTCAGTTAAACTGTCGACATGTCACTGGGGAATGCGGTGCGTGTTTAAGCGAGGGTGGTGTCTTGGAGCGCGGGAACGTTGGGAGTCAGTGGCGCTTGTAATGAATGGTCATTTCTCCAGAGATGTGACCGAACCCGATGCTTATTTTCAGATTTCCTGTATCTGAGCATTTTTGCTTTTGAAAGGGACTGGTCAAGGGTGGGTGAGGTCGGTGAGTTTGTGGGATATGGGGGAGGTGGGAAAAGTGGGAAGACTGAATTCAGTGGGGGCTTAATTACGATGTTTCCAAAAATTCTTTAAATGAATATCAGTAATTCTATAAATTATCTGTATTGAGAGATACAACACGGCAAAAGATCCGACCGGCCCGCGCCGTCAAATTACATCCCCGTGACCAATTAACTTATTAACCCCACAGGTCTTTGCTATTAAGGGAGAAATCCAGATGGTCGTTGGGGAAACTTACAGAAGTCGGCGGGAATTGAACGTGTGACGCTGGTCATGAAATAGCGTTTCACTAACTGCTAAACTACCGTGCCCTCCCAATCGTTGTCCGGCAATGCTATATCTGCTGCCCCCACCACCCCAAATCCATTTAATCCGAGACTGTTATCTCCCTTCTCAGTCATCTCTTTACTTATTCACTTTCTGAGATTGACAGTAATTGAAATGTATTGCTTACATATCAATGCCCCTTGTAGCGGGAGTGAGCCATCTGCTTCCACGGTGGGTCTTCTGCCGAAACTGTTGAGGATTGAATTGAATGGATGAAAGTCAGGCTTGAGGAACCCTGACTGCCTGTGTTTCTGCTGCTGACGGCGTAGACAGAGCACCAAAGTGTGCTGGGTCAGGTCCGGGATGTGGTGCCAAACTAAAAAAGAATCGGAACAAGATGCAGTATCACTTGTTACGTACGCGTAACTGGGTTGCCAAACCAGCAGAAATGGACCACTAGTTGGAGTCTGGATTACCGGAAATTGATAAAGTTTTATTAAAGAAATAAGTAACACGGTACTCTAATCGTAAGGATATAAATGCAACAGGTTAGCAATGATAAAACACACATGTGCACAGAACTAGGGTAATAGGAATCAACCAATCTCTATCGCAGTCCAGGGGTAAAATGATCAGTCTCAAGTGACGCAGAGTTCAGTTCAGCTTAGTACAGTTCGCAGTAATCGCTGTTGTGCCGTTGGGGAGAGAGAGAGAGAGATGCAAATCTGCGGTGAACCCGGCACCCAGGCAAGGGCGGACACACACACCAGTTTCCCGCCGATCGTCCCTTGTCACCCTGTCAGTCTATGGTCGGTTCCCTCGAACCAGACCTCCAACTCCCACCATTTGTGGGGGCACACCGCTCTTCCAGAGTCTCGTTATCTCGTGATCTCGTGGGGTCTGCCGTGCCTTAGCAAACCTGTTCCTTTTTATCCCCCTGCTGGGGTATCGCCTGTCCATCAAACTTCAAACAGTTCAGAATCAAAGCAACCGGTCTGTCAATATTCTGAAATGTTTCTTTCTCGTTAATCTCTCTCTTCTCTCTTATTAGCATTTTGAATGTTTCTTCATTGTCTCACTTATCTCTCTCTCATTAGCATCAATCTTCTGACAACTTGGTTTTTCGTCACACCCCTATCCTTTAAAGAATTTTTACCGGGGTGAAAATTATAGGCATGAATACATTATTAGGTACATACTAATATACAGGGTCATCAGCTATTCGGCTAATACAGAGAACTTTAAGTTGTCAACACCTTGACAGGCAGTCAGCAATCACATTTTACGTGCCTTTTATATGTGTTATTTTAATATCCTCTAAGACCAGGCTCCAATTTAGCAACCTTTCGTTTTTATCCTTCGTAGTGGCCAAAAACACTAATGGGTTGTGATCAGTGTAAATTCTCAGTGGTTTCCGTCCCGGACGAATATAACACAGGTCGTCCCACACAAACTTAGCATTCTTTGGCAAGAGCTTAGCAAGAGGGAGGGTAATATCCACAAAGTTTTTGCAAAACTTCCGATAGTACCCCACCATCCCCAAGAACCTTCTCAGGACTCTCTTGTCTGTCGGGGTGGGGACTTCGGAGATAGCCCGCACCTTAACCTGCATCGGAGCCAGCTGCCCCTGTCCCACCACAAATCCCAGATAAGTGACCTTCGCGTGGTCGAATTCACTTTTTGCGAGGTTCACTGTCAGGCTGGCTTCAAACAGCCGTTTAAACAGTTTCTCTACTGCCACAATGTGCTCCTTCCACGTGTCACTCCAGACCACTAAATCGTCAATACACGCTTCTGCGTTCTTTCGCCCTTTTGTCACTGAATTAATCATCCGATAGGGGTGCTGCTTACTAGGCTGACCTGATGTGACCACAACACCATGTACCGTCTCTTGGCATCGCCCCGGGACATCCGGACAAACGTGTACGTGCCGGTTAATTACCTTCTTCAGCGGCTCGCTCTGTTCGGGGGTTAAGGGAGAGACCTTATCAGCAAAGCTGGCCAAAACAATAGACTTCCCCATCTGGTCGGCACCATGCTTATCTTTCCAAAATGGGTTTTCCCCTTATCAGGTGGCACCCTAGCCTCATTAATTTTCCTGACAACACCGACTAGGTCTGTGGCAAGCTGTTAAAATATCAATAGCCTGTAACTGTGTTAGTTCACGTCTATACTAGTCAATAGCATCCTTCCTCCCGTGCGGCCAGTCAAACTCTTTGACTGTTTTCCTCACCCAAAGTGTCCACCGAGGGGTATCTTGTGGGCCAGGTTAAGAATCTCAGCCCCATAAATTTTCGGCATTATCACCCCCCCCCCCATTCCTCATCTGTGGGCACGGTACTTGGTCTCCATTTCCTCATTAGCACTCCCTCCTTCACATAATAGCCCACTGGCTCCCTTTTCAATTCTGCTTCGGAGAGAGCTGTCTCCGTCAAGACCATCAGCTCCTCGTCTCGCTCCTGTGCCAGTATAATCTCCTTCCTTGCTAATGATAAGTCTACCTCAACTTCCGTTTCACTACGCCCCTTCTTCTCACTTTCTAACCCCTCCTGGTACAAGGCTGGTAGAAACGTCTCAGCTAAATCTATATTCACTTCGGCAGCCTTTCTGGACATGCGCCCATTCACGGCGCAAACGGGATGAACCTGTGAGTCCATGGGCGGGTCTTCTGTCCTGGCAGGCTGGCTTGTCAATCTTACTGCTGGGTAAACCTCTCCGCCGGCGAGGCCCTTACCGAGTAAGACCTCCACGTCTTCCATCGGTAATTCGGGCCTCACCCCTGTCGTGACCGGTCCGGAGACCAAGTTGCTTTTTAGGTGTATCTGGTGCAAAGGTACTGCTTCAGTTCCTTTCCCAATGCCTTTTATCACCCTGACCTCCCTAGTCTGGGTCTCTGAACTAAAGTCTAACACACTCTTTAAGATCAATGACTGACAAACTCCAGTGTCTCTCCAGATCCGTACTGGAACCGGGTTTAACCCCTCCTTCACCGACACCAATCCGGCCGAGATAAACCTCTCGCGCCCTTCCTGAACTTCATTTGATCCCTGGGCTCTCTTTGGAGTTCAAGAATGAGGTGCCTTGCGGTCGTGCATTTTAAAGTTTAAGCAAAGGAACGGGTGCAGATGATGTGAAACCTCAGACAAAGACAAGATAGTGACTTGTGCAGACTGAGACTCTGACTCTGAGGTAAGGCCACATCCCTGGGACAGGCAAAAGGAGAATTAAAACAGCGTGCGTGTCATATAACCGTAGTGTCTGCTATACCACTTTCCTACCAGCAGGTGGAGTCACACACCACAGGTTGTGAAAATATAAGCCTTAAAAATGTTGGTAACTTCAATTTTCGTCCTAATGCAAACTTTATTAGTTGAACTCAAAACCAACTGATTCCAACACAGCAAAACACCTAATGGAAGCAGTATTTGACATTGCGTAGGGATGTGGGAGAGCAAGGAGGGGTGGTGTGTATGTTTCTGAGAGAGAGAGAGAGACTGTGTGTGTGTGTTAATATGTTGGAACCCATACGCTGTGTGCTTGAAGGGAAATTGTTAATGTGAGAGAGGAATTGCTGACTCTGAAGTAGAGAGAGACTACATCTTCCCACCTGTACGTCCCACTCTGTCTCCCACTGTGTGTGTGTGTCTCTCTCCGTCTTTTGCTGTGTCTCTGTGTCTCTCTGAGTGTCTCCATGTCTCTCTGTCTTTGTGTCTCTCTAGCCCTAATGTGTCTCCCCATCTTGCTGTCTATGTGTCGTTTGCTGTCTGTGTCTTTCTCTGAGTGTCTTTGTGTCACTCTGATTGTCTCCCTGTCTTTCTGAGTATCTCTATCTCTCTTGTGTCTCTATGAGTGTCTCTGTGTCTCTGTCTCTGTGTCTCTGTGTGTCTCACTCTGTCAGTCTTTGTGTAATTGTGCACTGCAAACTCTAGAATTAAAATTAGATTCATCATCATTGTCCTGTCCAATATGAAATTTGTTGTTTTGTGACAGCAGTATTGTGCAAAGTATTTTTAAAAATTACTATAATGATAAAATAAATAAGTACATTACTAGAAAACTACAATAAAAGAAAATAAGTAAATTACAAGTAGAGGAGGTCTCTACTGTAAAGATGAAGCCACACTCAGGTTGGAGGAACAACACCTTATATTCCGTCTGGGTAGCCTCCAACCTGCTGGCATGAACATCGACTTCTCTAACTTCTGCTAATGCCCCACCTCCCCCTCGTACCCCATCCGTTATTTATTTATATACACACATTCTATCTCTCTCTCTCTCTTTTCTCCCTCTGTCCCTCTGACTATACCCCTTGTCCATCCTCTGGGTCTCCCCCTCCCCCTTTTCCTTCTCCCTGGGCCTCCTGTCCCATGATCCTCTCGTATCCCTTTTGCCAATCACCTGTCCAACTCTTGGCTCCATCCCTCCCCCTCCTGTCTTCTCCTATTATTTCGGATCTCCCCCTCCCTCTCCCACTTTCAAATCTCTTACTAACTCTTCCTTCAGTTCGTCCTGACGAAGGGTCTCGGCCCGAAAACTCGTCTGTACCTCTTCCTAGAGATGCTGCCTGGCCTGCTGCGTTCACCAGCAACTTTGATGTGCGTTGCTTGAATTTCCAGCATCTGCAGAATTCCTCGTGTAGAGGAACTGAATGCATATTTTTCATCAGTCTTCACAGTGGAAGACATCTGCAGTATACCGGACATTCAAGAGCGTCAGGGAAGTGAAGTTTGTGCAGTGAAAATTACGACTGAGAAGGTGCTCAGGAAGCTTAATGGTCTGAGGGTGGATAAATCTCCTGGACCTGATGGAATGCACCCTCGGGTTCTGAAGGAAGTAGCTGGAGAGATTGCGGAGGCATTAGCAATGATATTTCAAGAATCAATAGATTCTGGCATTGTACTGGATGAGTGGAAAGTTGCAAATGTTACTCTGCTATTTAAGAAGGGTGGGAGTCAGCAGAAAGGAAACTATAGATCTGTTAGTCTGACATCAGTTGCTGGGAAGTTGTTGGAATCGATTGTTAGGGATGAGATTACAGAGTACCTGGAGGCACAGGCAAAGCCAGCATGGTTTCCAGAAAGGAAAATCCTGCCTGACAAACCGACTGCAATTCTTTGAGGAAATTACAAGCAGGGTAGACAAAGGAGATGTAGTAGATGTGGTGTACTTGGATTTTCAGAAGGCTTTTAACAAGGTGCCGCACACGAGGCTGCTTAGCAAGATAAGAGCCCATGGAATTACAGGGAAGTTACTAGAGTGGGTGGAGCATGGCTGGTCGGCAGAAAGCAGAGAGTGGGAATCAAGCGATCCTGTTCTGGCTGGCTGCCGGTTACCAGCGGAGTTCCACAGGGGGTCGGTATTGGGACCGCTGCTTTTCACAACATATGTCAATTGTTGGGACTACGGTATTAATGGATTTGTGGCTAAATTTGCAGATGATGCAAAGATAGGTGGAGGAGCAGGTAGTGTTAAGGAAACAGAGAGACTGCAGAGAGACTTAGATAGACCTCAGCAGTAGTAACGTCAGTAGCGTCGAGCCATAGAACATAGAAGATAGAATAGTACAGCAGAGTACAGGCCCTTCGGCCCACAATGTTGTGCTGACCCTCAAACCCTGCCTCCTATATAACCCCCCACTTTAAATTCCTCCATATACCTGTCTAGTAGTCTCTTAAACTTCACTAGTGTATCTGCCTCCACCACTGACTCAGGCAGTGCATTCCACGCACCAACCACTCTCTGAGTAAAAAACCTTCCTCTAATATCCCCCTTCAACTTCCCACCCCTTACCTTAAAGCCATGTCCTCTTGTATTGAGCAGTGGTGCCCTGGGGAAGAGGCGCTGGCTGTCCACTCTATCTATTCCTCTTATTATCTTGTACACCTCTATCATGTCTCCTCTCATCCTCCTTCTCTCCAAAGAGTAAAGGCCTAGCTCCCTTAATCTCTGACCATAATGCATACTTTCTAAACCAGGCAGCATCCTGGTAAATCTCCTCTGTACCCTTTCCAATGCTTCCACATCCTTCCTATAGTGAGGTGACCAGAACTGGACACAGAACTCCAAATGTGGTCTAACCAGAGTTTTATAGAGCTGCATCATTACATCGCGACTCTTAAACTCCATCCCTCGACTTATGAAAGCTAACACCCCATAAGCTTTCTTAACTATCCTATCCACCTGTGAGGCAACTTTCAGGGATCTGTGGACATGTACCCCCAGATCCCTCTGCTCCTCCACACTACTAAGTATCCTGCCATTTACTTTGCACTCTGCCTTGGAGTTTGTCCTTCCAAAGTGTATCACCTCACACTTCTCCGGGTTGAACTCCATCTGCCACTTCTCAGCCCACTTCTGCATCCTGTCGATGCCTCTCTGCAATCTTCGACAATCCCCTACACTATCTACAACAGCACCAACCTTTGTGTCATCTGCAAACTTGCCAACACATCCTTTTACCCCCACATCCAGGTCGTTAATAAAAATCACGAAAAGTAGAGGTCCCAGACCAGATCCTTGTGGGACACCACTAGTCACATTCCTCCAGTCTAAATGTACTCCCTCCACCACCACCCTCTGCCTTCGGCAGGCAAGACAATTCTGAATCCACCTGGCCAAACTTCCCTGGATCCCATGCCTTCTGACTTTCTGAATAAGCCTACCATGTGGAACCTTGTTAAATGCCTTAGACCTTGTTATCCAAGAACTTATTTGTCTCTCTGGGTAATAAAATTCTTATTTTTGTTTAACCCTTCCGGGTGTCTGTGTGATCCTGTGCTTGGGTCTGCAGATACACCATGACACCGATGGGTTAAGAAATTTATTTATTTTGAGTGATTACAAGTTACTGAAACATTGTTCTTAACGCTTGTGGAGAAAAGTCCTTTTCAAGTCGCTGTGGGATCCTTCTCTGTGAAAGGAAGCAAAGGGACTGAGTCATACAAGATGGCCCAACTGGTCCATGCCAACATTTCCCGTGGCCAGCAATCACCGATCGAGGTTTCATTCCCCCTGCTGTCAGTAAGGAGCTTGTGTGTTCCCCACCCCTCCCCCCGGCCACGCGACCTCCCGCGTGCACTCCAGTTTCCTCCCACAGTCCAAAAGCCTTTCGATAGGGAGAGGTTCAAAGATTAAAGATGATCTTTGCCACAACTCGTAGCCATGCTATGCCTTGTCTGCACAATCCTCACTGACGCCAGCGACACATCTCACTCTCCGGTTGACGTACTTGTGACAAAGGTCATCTTTAATCTTTAAACCCCCTTCCATGGAAAAGCCTTTTGAATGCTGTTAATCTACCTGCACAGGATTCTTCCTCCAGCAGCTCGGTCTATTCCGTATTCTCTCCATCCTCTGTGTGAAAACCATCTCCCTCGAGTCCCTTTTTAGACCTTGCCCCTTCTCTCCTGAAAACTGTGCTCCCTTTGGAAGATCCCTGTCCAGCTTCACTATGGCGCTCATAATTTACTATGCACCTGCAAAGTCATCTCTCGGTCATCTACCCTCCAAGGATCAAAGTCCTACGCTACCTATCCCCTTTACTGTAACTCTCGCCCTCGAGAGCCGGCAGTACCCTCCAAAATCTCTCTCTGTACTCTTTCCAGCTCAATAGGCTGGGGTGGGGGTGGGAATGTCTAATACAAGGGGGAGTATTTTTAAGGCTGGACAGCCAGAGACATTTTCCCGATGGAGGGTGAAAATGACTAATAAAGAGGGGGGCATAATTTCTTGGTGATCGGAAGAAAGTATAGGTGGGGGGGGGGGATGTCAGAGGGAGGTTTTTAACACAGGTTCTATGTTCAAACATTACAACACAGTACAGGTCCTTCGACCCTCGATGTGGTGCCAAAATATTAACCTACTCTAATCTCAATCTAACCCTCTCTCCATTTTCCTGTCATCCAGGTGTCTATCTGAGAGTTTCTTAAAAATCCCTGATGTACCTGCCATCAGGGCGTTCCACACACCCACCACTCTCTGTGTAAAGTAAACCACCTCTGATATCCCCCTTATACTTACGTCCAATCACCAAGAAATTATGCCCCTCGTGTTAGCCATTTCCACCCTCCCTCCAGAAAAAGTCTCAACTGTCCACTCGATCTACGTCACTTATCATCTTGTACACCTCTATCAAGTCACCTCTCATCCTCCTTCGCTCCAAAGAGAAAAGCCCGAGCTCACTCAATTTCTCCTCATAAAACATATTCTCTAATCCAGACAGCATCCTGGTGAATCTCCTCTGCACCCTCTCTAATCCAGGCAGCATCCTGGTGAATCTCCTCTGCACCCTCTCTAATCCAGACAGCATCCTGGTGAATCTCCTCTGCACCCTCTCTAATCCAGGCAGTGTCCTGGTGAATCTCCTCTGCACCCTCTCTAATCCAGGCAGCATCCTGGTGAATCTCCTCTGCACCCTCTCTAATCCAGGCAGCATCCTGGTGAATCTCCTCTGCACCCTCTCTAATCCAGGCAGCATCCTGGTGAATCTCCTCTGCACCCTCTCTAATCCAGGCAGCATCCTGGTGAATCTCCTCTGCACCCTCTCTAATCCAGACAGCATCCTGGTGAATCTCCTCTGCACCCTCTCTAATCCAGGCAGCATCCTGGTGAATCTCCTCTGCACCCTCTCTAATCCAGACAGCATCCTGGTAAATCTCTGCACCCTCTCTAATCCAGGCAGAATCCTGGTGAATCCCCTTTGCACCCTCTCTAATCCAGGCAGCGTCCTGGTGAATCTCCTCTGCACCCTCTCTAATCCAGGCAGCATCCTGGTGAATCTCCTCTGCACCCTCTCTAATCCAGGCAGCGTCCTGGTGAATCTCCTCTGCACCCTCTCTAATCCAGGCAGCGTCCCGGTGAATCTCCTCTGCACCCTCTCTAATCCAGGCAGTGTCCCGGTGAATCTCCTCTGCACCCTCTCTAATCCAAACAGCATCCTGGTGAATCTCCTCTGCACTCTCTCTAATCCAGGCAGCATCCTGGTGAATCTCCTCTGCACCCTCTCTAATCCAGGCAGCATCCTGATGAATCTCCTCTGCACCCTCTCTAATCCAGACAGCATCCTGGTGAATCTCCTCTGCACCCTCTCTAATCCAGGCAGCGTCCTGGTGAATCTCCCCTGCACCCTCTCTAATCCAGACAGCATCCCGGTGAATCTCCCCTGCACCCTCTCTAATCCAGGCAGCATCTTGGTGAATCTCCTCTGCACCCTGTCTAATCCAGGCAACGTCCTGGTGAATCTCCCCTGCACCCTCTCTAATCCAGGCAGCATCCCGGTGAATCTCCCCTGCACCCTCTCTAATCCAGGCAGCATCCCGGTGAATCTCCCCTGCACCCTCTCTAATCCAGGCAGCATCCTGGTGAATCTCCTCTGCACCCTGTCTAATCCAGGCAGCGTCCTGGTGAATCTCCCCTGCACCCTCTCTAATCCAGGCAGCGTCCTGGTGAATCTCCTCTGCACCCTCTCTAATCCAGGCAGAATCCTGGTGAATCCCCTTTGCACCCTCTCTAATCCAGGCAGCGTCCTGGTGAATCTCCTCTGCACCCTCTCTAATCCAGACAGCATCCTGGTAAATCTCTGCACCCTCTCTAATCCAGGCAGAATCCTGGTGAATCCCCTTTGCACCCCGTAATCCAGGCAGCATCCTGTGGAGAACTTAAACCAGAATGGCTGCTGGGGTGGTGGGAACCGAACTGGAGTGACGGCAGAAAGGGAGGTTGGCTCACAAATAGAGAAAGCTTGTAGACAGTTGAGAGGGAGGATAGGCAGGTGATAGAGAAGGGATGTGCTCAGACCGATGGTTTGAGATCTGTCTATTTTAATGCAAGGAGGATTATGAACAAAACGGGTGAGTTTAGAGCCTGGATCAGCACTTGAATCTATGATGTTGTGACCATTTACAGAGACTTTGGATGGCTCAGGGGCGGGAATAATTACGTCAAGTGCCAGGCTTTAGATGTTTCAGAAAGGACAGGGAGGGAGGTAAAAGAGGTGGGGACTGGCACTGTTGATCAGAGATAGTGTCATGACTGCAGAAAAGGAGGAAGACATGGAGGGATTGTCTACTGAGTCTCTGTGGGTGCAAGTTAGAAACAGGAAGGGGTCAATAACTTTACTGGGTGTTTTTTATAGACCACCCAATAGTAACAGGAACCTCAGGGAGCAGATAGAGAGACAGATTCTGGAAAGGAGTAATAATAAGAGGGTTGTTGAAGTGGGAGATTTTAACTTCCCAGCTATCGATTGGCATTTCCCTAGCGTGAGGGGTTTAGGTGGGGTGGAGTTTGTTAGGTGTGTTCAGGAAAGTTTCCTGACACAATATGTAGATAAGCCTACAAGAGGAGAGGCTGCACACATCAAAGTTGCTGGTGAACGCAGCAGGCCGGGCAGCATCTCTAGGAAGAGGTGCAGTCGACGTTTCAGGCCGAGATACACACACACTCCCGGGGTCAGACACAGAGTGAATCTCCCTCCGCACCGTCCCATCACACACTCCCGGGGTCAGACACAGAGTGAATGTCCCTCCACACCGTCCCATCACACACTCCCGGGGTCAGACACAGAGTGAATCTCCCTCCGCACCGTCCCATCACACACTCCCGGGGTCAGACACAGAGTGAATCTCCCTCCACACCATCCCATCACACACTCCCGGGGTCAGACACAGAGTGAATCTCCCTCCACACCGTCTCATCACACACTCCCGGGGTCAGACACAGAGTGAATCTCCCTCCGTACCGTCCCATCACACACTCCCGGGGTCAGACACAGAGTGAATCTCCCTCCGCACCGTCCCATCACACACTCCCGGGGTCAGACACAGAGTGAATCTCCCTCCACACCGTCCCGTCACACACTCCCGGGGTCAGACACAGAGTGAATCTCCCTCCGCACCGTCCCATCACACACTCCCACGGACAAACGCAGAACAAAGTTCCCTCCCTCCGCCCCTCTCACCCCAGGACGGAGACCGCGAGTCTGTCTTTGCAATCTTCACGTTCATGTAAGTCTCGCTGTCGTCCATCCTGTCGCCGATTCTCTGCGTCTCTGAGCCCAGAAAGGGGAAGCAACCGTTGTCAGAGGAAGCCGGCGTTGACAAGTTTGGCAGTGGCGGGGGGGTGTCTGACCAACTGCAGCAAACAGCAGGTGAAGGTCTGCTGCAGAGAGGAACCGAGAGCAGCGTCAGGAAGTGCGGTGGGGTGCGGGGTGGGTGGAGATTGAGTGTGTGCGGGAGGGTGGTCGAGAGAGATAAGGGTGGCCGGGGGAGGGCGGGGAATGAGGGGGAGAGGGGAGCGGGTGACGGCGACAGAGTGGGTCGGGGGGGTGGGGAACGGGTAGAGAGGTGAGATGGAGATGAGGAGACAAGGGAGGGAGAGGAATAGCAGGCGGAAGGGTGGCCGTGGTGGGAGAGAGGGTGAAAAGAGGGGGCAGCGAGAGATGGAACGAGAGGGGAGGTGGGAGAGAGAGTGAGCGGTACAGAGGGGTGCAGAGAGGGGAGGGATGAGGGAGAGGGAATGTAGGGGAGGGATGAGGGACAGGGTCTGTAGGGGAGGGATGCGGGAGAGGGAATGCAGGGGAGGGATAAGGGAGAGGGTCTGTAGGGGAGGGATGAGGGAGAGGGAATGTAGGGGAGGGATGAGGGAGAGGGTCTATCGGGGAGGGATGAGGGAGAGGGTCTGTAGGGGAGGTTTCAGGGAGAGGGTCTGCAGGGGAGGGATGAGGGACAGGGTCTGTAGGGGAGGGATGAGGGAGAGGGAATGCAGGGGAGGGTTGAGGGAGAGGGTCTGTAGGGGAGGGATAAGGGAGAGGGTCTGTAGGGGAGGGATAACGGAGTCTGTAGGGGAGGGATGAGGGAGAGGGAATGCAGGGAGGGATGAGGGAGAGGGAATGCAGGGGAGGGATGAGGGACAGGGTCTGTAGGGGAGGGATGAGGGAGAGGGAATGCAGGGGAGGGATGAGGGAGAGGGAATGCAGGGGAGGGATGAGGGAGAGGGTTTGTAGGGGAGGGATGAGGGAGTCTGTAGGGGAGGGTTGAGGGAGATGTCTGTAGGGGAGGGATGAGGGACAGGGAATGCAGGGGAGGGATGAGGGAGAGGGAATGCAGGGGAGGGATGACGGAGAGGGAATGCAGGGGAGGGATGAGGGAGTCTGTAGGGGAAGGATGAGGGACAGGGTCTGTAGGGGAGGGATGAGGGAGAGGGAATGCAGGGGAGGGATGAGGGAGAGGGAATGCAGGGGAGGGATGAGGGAATCTGCAGGGGAGGGATGAGGGACAGGGTCTGTAGGGGAGGGATGAGGGAGTCTGTAGGGGAGGGTTGAGGGAGAGGGTCTGTAGGGGAGGGATGAGGGACAGGGAATGCAGGGGAGGGATGAGGGACAGGGAATGCAGGGGAGGGATGAGGGAGAGGGTCTGTAGGGGAGGGTTGAGGGAGAGGGTCTGTAGGGGAGGGATGAGGGATGAGGGAGAGGGAATGCAGGGGACGGATGAGGGAGAAGGAATGCAGGGGAGGGATGAGGGAGAGGGAATGCAGGGGAGGGATGAGGGACAGGGAATGCAGGGGAGGGATGACAGAGAGGGAATGCAGGGGAGGGATGAGGGAGAGGGAATGCAGGGGAGGGATGAGGGAGAGGGAATGCAGGGGAGGGATGAGGGAGAGGGTCTGTAGGGGAGGGATGAGGGATGAGGGAGAGGGAATGCAGGGGAGGGATGAGGGAGAGGGAATGCAGGGAGGGATGAGGGAGTCTGTAGGGGAGGGATGAGGGAGAGGGAATGCAGGGAGGGATGAGGGAGTCTGTAGGGGAGGGATGAGGGAGAGGGTCTGTAGGGGAGGGATGAGGGACAGGGAATGCAGGGGAGGGTTGAGGGAGAGGGTCTGTAGGGGAGGGATGAGGGAGAGGGAATGCAGGGGAGGGATGAGGGACAGGGAATGCAGGGGAGGGATCAGGGAGAGGGTCTGTAGGGGAGGGTTGAGGGAGAGGGTCTGTAGGGGAGGGATGAGGGATGAGGGAGAGGGAATGCAGGGGAGGGATGAGGGACAGGGTCTGTAGGGGAGGGATGAGGGAGAGGGAATGCAGGGGAGGGATGAGGGACAGGGTCTGTAGGGGAGGGATGAGGGAGAGGGAATGCAGGGATGGATGAGGGAGAGGGAATGCAGGGGAGGGATAAGGGAGAGGGTCTGTAGGGGAGGGATAAGGGAGTCTGTAGGGGAGGGATGAGGGAGAGGGAATGCAGGGGAGGGATGGGGGAGAGGGAATGCAGGGGAGGGATGAGGGAGTCTGTAGGGGAGGGATAAGGGAGAGGGTCTGTAGGGGAGGGATAAGGGAGTCTGTAGGGGAGGGATGAGGGAGAGGGAATGCAGGGAGGGATGAGGGAGAGGGAAAGCAGGGAGGGATGAGGGACAGGGTCTGTAGGGGAGGGATGAGGGAGAGGGAATGCAGGGGAGGGATGAGGGAGAGGGTTTGTAGGGGACGGATGAGGGAGTCTGTAGGGGAGGGTTGAGGGAGATGTCTGTAGGGGAGGGATGAGGGACAGGGAATGCAGGGGAGGGATGAGGGAGAGGGAATGCAGGGGAGGGATGAGGGAGAGGGAATGCAGGGGAGGGATGAGGGACAGGGTCTGTAGGGGAGGGATGAGGGAGAGGGAATGTAGGGGAGGGATGAGGGAGAGGGTCTATCGGGGAGGGATGAGGGAGAGGGTCTGTAGGGGAGGTTTCAGGGAGAGGGTCTGCAGGGGAGGGATGAGGGACAGGGTCTGTAGGGGAGGGATGAGGGAGAGGGAATGCAGGGGAGGGTTGAGGGAGAGGGTCTGTAGGGGAGGGATAAGGGAGAGGGTCTGTAGGGGAGGGATAACGGAGTCTGTAGGGGAGGGATGAGGGAGAGGGAATGCAGGGAGGGATGAGGGAGAGGGAATGCAGGGGAGGGATGAGGGACAGGGTCTGTAGGGGAGGGATGAGGGAGAGGGAATGCAGGGGAGGGATGAGGGAGAGGGAATGCAGGGGAGGGATGAGGGAGAGGGTTTGTAGGGGAGGGATGAGGGAGTCTGTAGGGGAGGGTTGAGGGAGATGTCTGTAGGGGAGGGATGAGGGACAGGGAATGCAGGGGAGGGATGAGGGAGAGGGAATGCAGGGGAGGGATGACGGAGAGGGAATGCAGGGGAGGGATGAGGGAGTCTGTAGGGGAAGGATGAGGGACAGGGTCTGTAGGGGAGGGATGAGGGAGAGGGAATGCAGGGGAGGGATGAGGGAGAGGGAATGCAGGGGAGGGATGAGGGAATCTGCAGGGGAGGGATGAGGGACAGGGTCTGTAGGGGAGGGATGAGGGAGTCTGTAGGGGAGGGTTGAGGGAGAGGGTCTGTAGGGGAGGGATGAGGGACAGGGAATGCAGGGGAGGGATGAGGGACAGGGAATGCAGGGGAGGGATGAGGGAGAGGGTCTGTAGGGGAGGGTTGAGGGAGAGGGTCTGTAGGGGAGGGATGAGGGATGAGGGAGAGGGAATGCAGGGGACGGATGAGGGAGAAGGAATGCAGGGGAGGGATGAGGGAGAGGGAATGCAGGGGAGGGATGAGGGACAGGGAATGCAGGGGAGGGATGACAGAGAGGGAATGCAGGGGAGGGATGAGGGAGAGGGAATGCAGGGGAGGGATGAGGGAGAGGGAATGCAGGGGAGGGATGAGGGAGAGGGTCTGTAGGGGAGGGATGAGGGATGAGGGAGAGGGAATGCAGGGGAGGGATGAGGGAGAGGGAATGCAGGGAGGGATGAGGGAGTCTGTAGGGGAGGGATGAGGGAGAGGGAATGCAGGGAGGGATGAGGGAGTCTGTAGGGGAGGGATGAGGGAGAGGGTCTGTAGGGGAGGGATGAGGGACAGGGAATGCAGGGGAGGGTTGAGGGAGAGGGTCTGTAGGGGAGGGATGAGGGAGAGGGAATGCAGGGGAGGGATGAGGGACAGGGAATGCAGGGGAGGGATCAGGGAGAGGGTCTGTAGGGGAGGGTTGAGGGAGAGGGTCTGTAGGGGAGGGATGAGGGATGAGGGAGAGGGAATGCAGGGGAGGGATGAGGGACAGGGTCTGTAGGGGAGGGATGAGGGAGAGGGAATGCAGGGGAGGGATGAGGGACAGGGTCTGTAGGGGAGGGATGAGGGAGAGGGAATGCAGGGATGGATGAGGGAGAGGGAATGCAGGGGAGGGATAAGGGAGAGGGTCTGTAGGGGAGGGATAAGGGAGTCTGTAGGGGAGGGATGAGGGAGAGGGAATGCAGGGGAGGGATGGGGGAGAGGGAATGCAGGGGAGGGATGAGGGACAGGGTCTGTAGGGGAGGGATGAGGGAGAGGGAATGCAGGGGAGGGATGAGGGAGAGGGTTTGTAGGGGACGGATGAGGGAGTCTGTAGGGGAGGGTTGAGGGAGATGTCTGTAGGGGAGGGATGAGGGACAGGGAATGCAGGGGAGGGATGAGGGAGAGGGAATGCAGGGGAGGGATGACGGAGAGGGAATGCAGGGGAGGGATGAGGGAGTCTGTAGGGGAGGGATGAGGGAGAGGGAATGCAGGGGAGGGATGAGGGAATCTGTAGGGGAGGGATGAGGGACAGGGTCTGTAGGAGAGGGATGAGGGAGTCTGTAGGGGAGGGTTGAGGGAGAGGGTCTGTAGGGGAGGGATGAGGGACAGGGAATGCAGGGGAGGGATGAGGGACAGGGAATGCAGGGGAGGGATGAGGGAGAGGGTCTGTAGGGGAGGGTTGAGGGAGAGGGTCTGTAGGGGAGGGATGAGGGATGAGGGAGAGGGAATGCAGGGGACGGATGAGGGAGAAGGAATGCAGGGGAGGAATGAGGGAGAGGGAATGCAGGGGAGGGATGAGGGAGAGGGAATGCAGGGAAGGGATGACAGAGAGGGAATGCAGGGGAGGGATGAGGGAGAGGGAATGCAGGGGAGGGATGAGGGAGAGGGAATGCAGGGAGAGATGAGGGAGAGGGAATGCAGGGGAGGGATGAGGGAGAGGGAATGCAGGGGAGGGATGAGGGAGAGGGAATGCAGGGGAGGGATGAGGGAGAGGGTCTGTAGGAGAGGGTTGAGGGAGAGAGTCTGTAGGGGAGGGATGAGGGATGAGGGAGAGGGAATGCAGGGGAGGGATGAGGGAGAGGGAATGCAGGGAGGGATGAGGGAGTCTGTAGGGGAGGGATGAGGGAGAGGGTCTGTAGGGGAGGGATGAGGGACAGGGAATGCAGGGGAGGGATGAGGGAGAGGGAATGCAGGGGAGGGATGACGGAGAGGGAATGCAGGGGAGGGATGAGGGAGAGGGAATGCAGAGGAGGGATGAGGGAGTCTGTAGGGGAGGAATGAGGGACAGGGTCTGTAGGAGAGGGATGAGGGAGTCTGTAGGGGAGGGTTGAGGGAGAGGGTCTGTAGGGAAGGGATGAGGGACAGGGAATGCAGGGGAGGGATGAGGGACAGGGAATGCAGGGGAGGGATGAGGGAGAGGGTCTGTAGGGGAGGGTTGAGGGAGAGGGTCTGTAGGGGAGGGATGAGGGATGAGGGAGAGGGAATGCAGGGGAGGGATGAGGGACAGGGTCTGTAGGGGAGGGATGAGTGAGAGGGAATGCAGGGGAGGGATGAGGGACAGGGTCTGTAGGGGAGGGATGAGGGAGAGGGAATGCAGGGGAGGGATGAGGGAGAGGGAATGCAGGGAGTGATGAGGGAGAGGGAATGCAGGGGAGGGATGAGGGAGAGGGAATGCAGGGGAGGGTTGAGGGAGAGGGTCTGTAGGGGATGAATGAGGGAGAGGGAATGCAGGGGAGGGATGAGGGAGAGGGAATGCAGGGAGGGATGAGGGAGAGGGAATGCAGGGAGGGATGAGGGAGAGGGAATGCAGGGAGGGATGAGGGACAGGGTCTGTAGGGGAGGGATGAGGGAGAGGGAATGCAGGGGAGGGATGAGGGAGAGGGAATGCAGGGGAGGGATGAGGGACAGGGTCTGTAGGGGAGGGATGAGGGAGAGGGAATGTAGGGGAGGGATGAGGGAGAGGGTCTATCGGGGAGGGATGAGGGACAGGGTCTGTAGGGGAGGTTTCAGGGAGAGGGTCTGCAGGGGAGGGATGAGGGACAGGGTCTGTAGGGGAGGGATGAGGGAGAGGGAATGCAGGGGAGGGTTGAGGGAGAGGGTCTGTAGGGGAGGGATAAGGGAGAGGGTCTGTAGGGGAGGGATAACGGAGTCTGTAGGGGAGGGATGAGGGAGAGGGAATGCAGGGAGGGATGAGGGAGAGGGAATGCAGGGGAGGGATGAGGGACAGGGTCTGTAGGGGAGGGATGAGGGAGAGGGAATGCAGGGGGAGGGATGAGGGAGAGGGAATGCAGGGGAGGGATGAGGGAGAGGGTTTGTAGGGGAGGGATGAGGGAGTCTGTAGGGGAGGGTTGAGGGAGATGTCTGTAGGGGAGGGATGAGGGACAGGGAATGCAGGGGAGGGATGAGGGAGAGGGAATGCAGGGGAGGGATGACGGAGAGGGAATGCAGGGGAGGGATGAGGGAGTCTGTAGGGGAAGGATGAGGGACAGGGTCTGTAGGGGAGGGATGAGGGAGACGGAATGCAGGGGAGGGATGAGGGAGAGGGAATGCAGGGGAGGGATGAGGGAATCTGCAGGGGAGGGATGAGGGACAGGGTCTGTAGGGGAGGGATGAGGGAGTCTGTAGGGGAGGGTTGAGGGAGAGGGTCTGTAGGGGAGGGATGAGGGACAGGGAATGCAGGGGAGGGATGAGGGACAGGGAATGCAGGGGAGGGATGAGGGAGAGGGTCTGTAGGGGAGGGTTGAGGGAGAGGGTCTGTAGGGGAGGGATGAGGGATGAGGGAGAGGGAATGCAGGGGAGGGATGAGGGAGAGGGAATGCAGGGAGGGATGAGGGAGAGGGAATGCAGGGGAGGGATGAGGGAGAGGGAATGCAGGGAGGGATGAGGGAGTCTGTAGGGAGGGATGAGGGAGAGGGTCTGTAGGGGAGGGATGAGGGACAGGGAATGCAGGAGAGGGATGAGGGAGAGGGAATGCAGGGGAGGGATGACGGAGAGGGAATGCAGGGGAGGGATGAGGGAGAGGGAATGCAGGGGAGGGATGAGGGAGTCTGTAGGGGAGGGATGAGGGAGAGGGTCTGTAGGGGAGGGATGAGGGAGTCTGTAGGGG
This sequence comes from Mobula birostris, assembly GCF_030028105.1. Classification (NCBI taxonomy): domain Eukaryota; kingdom Metazoa; phylum Chordata; class Chondrichthyes; order Myliobatiformes; family Myliobatidae; genus Mobula; species Mobula birostris. The sequence continues at coordinate 40,695 of NW_027276225.1, forward strand.
AGGGTTGAGGGAGAGGGTCTGTAGGGGAGGGATGAGGGACAGGGAATGCAGGGGACGGATGAGGGAGAAGGAATGCAGGGGAGGGATGAGGGAGAGGGAATGCAGGGGAGGGATGAGGAGAGGGAATGCAGGGGAGGGATCAGGGAGAGGGTCTGTAGGGGAGGGTTGAGGGAGAGGGTCTGTAGGGGAGGGATGAGGGATGAGGGAGAGGGAATGCAGGGGAGGGATGAGGGACAGGGTCTGTAGGGGAGGGATGAGGGAGAGGGAATGCAGGGGAGGGATGAGGGACAGGGTCTGTAGGGGAGGGATGAGGGAGAGGGAATGCAGGGATGGATGAGGGAGAGGGAATGCAGGGGAGGGATAAGGGAGAGGGTCTGTAGGGGAGGGATAAGGGAGTCTGTAGGGGAGGGATGAGGGAGAGGGAATGCAGGGGAGGGATGGGGGAGAGGGAATGCAGGGGAGGGATGAGGGACAGGGTCTGTAGGGGAGGGATGAGGGAGAGGGAATGCAGGGGAGGGATGAGGGAGAGGGTTTGTAGGGGACGGATGAGGGAGTCTGTAGGAGAGGGTTGAGGGAGATGTCTGTAGGGGAGGGATGAGGGACAGGGAATGCAGGGGAGGGATGAGGGAGAGGGAATGCAGGGGAGGGATGACGGAGAGGGAATGCAGGGGAGGGATGAGGGAGTCTGTAGGGGAGGGATGAGGGAGAGGGAATGCAGGGGAGGGATGAGGGAATCTGTAGGGGAGGGATGAGGGACAGGGTCTGTAGGAGAGGGATGAGGGAGTCTGTAGGGGAGGGTTGAGGGAGAGGGTCTGTAGGGGAGGGATGAGGGACAGGGAATGCAGGGGAGGGATGAGGGACAGGGAATGCAGGGGAGGGATGAGGGAGAGGGTCTGTAGGGGAGGGTTGAGGGAGAGGGTCTGTAGGGGAGGGATGAGGGATGAGGGAGAGGGAATGCAGGGGACGGATGAGGGAGAAGGAATGCAGGGGAGGAATGAGGGAGAGGGAATGCAGGGGAGGGATGAGGGAGAGGGTCTGTAGGAGAGGGTTGAGGGAGAGAGTCTGTAGGGGAGGGATGAGGGATGAGGGAGAGGGAATGCAGGGGAGGGATGAGGGAGAGGGAATGCAGGGAGGGATGAGGGAGTCTGTAGGGGAGGGATGAGGGAGAGGGTCTGTAGGGGAGGGATGAGGGACAGGGAATGCAGGGGAGGGATGAGGGAGAGGGAATGCAGGGGAGGGATGACGGAGAGGGAATGCAGGGGAGGGATGAGGGAGAGGGAATGCAGAGGAGGGATGAGGGAGTCTGTAGGGGAGGGATGAGGGAGAGGGTCTGTAGGGGAGGGATGAGGGAGTCTGTAGGGGAGGGTTGAGGGAGAGGGTCTGTAGGGAAGGGATGAGGGACAGGGAATGCAGGGGAGGGATGAGGGACAGGGAATGCAGGGGAGGGATGAGGGAGAGGGTCTGTAGGGGAGGGTTGAGGGAGAGGGTCTGTAGGGGAGGGATGAGGGATGAGGGAGAGGGTCTGTAGGGGAGGGATGAGTGAGAGGGAATGCAGGGGAGGGATGAGGGACAGGGAATGCAGGGGAGGGATGAGGGACAGGGTCTGTAGGGGAGGGATGAGGGAGAGGGAATGCAGGGGAGGGATGAGGGAGAGGGAATGCAGGGGAGGGATGAGGGACAGGGTCTGTAGGGGAGGGATGAGGGAGAGGGAATGCAGGGGAGGGATGAGGGACAGGGTCTGTAGGGGAGGGATGAGGGAGAGGGAATGCAGGGAGGGATGACGGAGAGGGAATGCAGGGGAGGGATGAGGGAGAGGGAATGCAGGGGAGGGATGAGGGAGTCTGTAGGGGAGGGTTGAGGGAGAGGGTCTGTAGGGGAGGGATGAGGGACAGGGAATGCAGGGGAGGGATGAGGGACAGGGAATGCAGGGGAGGGATCAGGGAGAGGGTCTGTAGGGGAGGGTTGAGGGAGAGGGTCTGTAGGGGAGGGATGAGGGATGAGGGAGAGG